>NC_081529.1:15420344-15490344 GCF_030273125.1 Centropristis striata | reverse complement strand
TAAAAACAGAAAAGAGAGATGACTTGGCATTATGCGACCCTTTTAAAGCCATCATGGATTCTGTGTCAGTTTTAAACATGGAGATGGAGGCAGCTCAGGCACATGTGCATGCTAGTAAAAGGTCAAAGAACAGATTGCATCGTTTGAAAAAACGAGGTGAGAGGCTATGTGAAAGGAAAAACACAAATTCATCAACAGACTCAAAATCTGATAAAGATGTTGAAAATGTATGTGAAACACCCAATGACAAAGTAGAAATTAAAGAGAAGCTTGATAAAGAACTTTTAGATGGAGTCAAGCTGCTGCCAGAAAAAATCGTGGGCTGTAAAAATGACAGTGATATGCCAGCTGCAGGGCAAGAAACAAAAATTGAAGATCGTTTTGTGCAGAATTGCTGCCTGTTTGAAACTGGGTCACAACAGAAACTGCAGCCCGAAGTTGATGCAAATGGTCTTCCATTACCAGTAATTAAACTACGCAGAAAGGCAGAGGATATTTGGGAAGTGGACAGCAAAGAAGAGCTCATACATTCTGAAGTCAAAGTAGAGCCCAAAATTAAGAAAGAGGTGAAGGGTCACACTTTAGGGAAACAAAAGAAAGGATGTCTTGATCTTAGCAAGCTCAAAGAAGAGTTCCCTTCCCAGCGACTGAACAGCAACTCAGCCCTCCTGAAAACGGAACCACCACCATTTTCCTTGTCCCTGTCGCCACTGTCTCTGTCTTCCCCTCTTAATGACAATAAAACCGAAGTTATATCCTCAGCTGCAGATGCAATCACTGAAAGGGCAGAGATGAACAGCGGAGGAAGGAAACAGCGGCACAAAATGGAGAGACCACGGAAGTGTGGGCCTGTAGAAACACCCACCACCTGTCTTAGTCACACTCTCCAACAAATTGACAACAGTCTCTCCAGGCTTTCCGAGGGGTTGTGCTCATCACAGACTTTGGAAAAGCCAACAGCATGTTCCAGTGCTTCTAATTCTGTCATCCAGCCCCCGTCCCAGTCTCCTCCATTCACAACTGCAGATAACATGCTTTCCGGTGAGCCCAGCTTTACAAACTGCTGCGATGATATTCTGGACTTTCAGTGTCTCAACTTCGAGGGGTATTATCAGCCACAGAACATACTTCCATCTTCCCCATCAGATTTGTGTTCACTGGATCCACCCACAGATCCCTTCAGCAGTCCCCTCTCTCACAGCCCGTCCGATACATGGACCACTGAGACGCCATACCTTGGCCCTCCCAGTCCAGGAAATAACTTTACCAGTGACGATCTACAGTTTTTTCCAGGTCTTATTTCTTCCAAAAGTGACTCTGTTTCTCTGGAATGTGAAGCAAAGGATACCTCCAAAGACAGACACCCAGCTAACATCAGTTTCAGTTCTTCAGTTCTCGGCAACTCTGACTTCACTGCTAAAGATCGCATGCTAAGTAAAAATCCAGGAATGAGGCTGTCCAGAGAAGACCCTAGAACACAGTCTTTTCCTGGAGGCAACAAGCCCCGGTTGTTTGGTGCAACATCGTCTTCTGTTACATCCCACACTGCTGTTACTTTAACCCAACCCTCCATGAACGTCAAGGCCAGCACCAGTCAATTAAAAGCCCAGTCAAATCTTAAAACCCAGGGCCCCTTCCATCGTATGACCATTCCTGGTAAATCCCAGTCTTTTTCAAGTACTCAGCCGAACACAGTCAGAGTTCCCCAGAGTTACGTGACTAAATCCGTCCCACCATCTCAGATGTCTAACAAATTCCTTTCTCCTCAACTCTTCACTGTGAAAAACCCCAATCCTCCTGACAATCCATTCAAATTCCATGAGAAAACTTCCACAGTTATTCACAGGGTGCTCAAGTTTCAGGAGGGGAACCAGAATCAGAACTTGTATAGTGCACCGTGTAAAGACACCATGGCTGCTGGCAGCCCGATCGTCATGTCCAGAACACTCGGTGCAAAATCAGGTGCTATTGAGAAGACCCAGCAGAGTCAGAAACTATGTGTTGGTACAGATAGTCAACATAAAAGCAACATTTCTATTCAAGGGTTTGGAAAAGATGTCAGCCATCTTGGTTCCTCCAGCAACCCCAGCAGGTCCAGCCCTCATTTGAATAAACCCAACGCTTTCCCCCAGTCTTTTATTAAAAGAATGTCATCTGACAAACATGAAAGTGGTGAAACCAACATGACGTACAAAAACGTACAAAAGCCCTTCTTCTTTCCGAGCAAAGATGGTTATTCGTCACCACATGACAAGAAATCCAATCCGTCAACCTCAGACAAGCACCAGCCATGTTACACTCAGCAAGACCCTTTTGACTTTAGCTTTGGCTCGTCAATTTCGCCCATGCCCCAGCACAACAACCCACAAGTGGCCCAAAGTACACCTCCTGGTACACCAGCAAACAAGAGTCAGTCCGCCACCTCAGCCTCTTTCCCTTACGGCTATCAAGGGCCTCCTTATGTACTAAACTTCAGCGGAGATCATTCATTGACCCTGGGTCTCAGGGATGGGGCTGAGGGTTACCCAGGATTAGGCTCAACAAACTACACCTACCATTGCCTGATGGAACCTTCGGGCACCCAAGGGCGACTGGTTCTCGAACCCTGTGGACCTCAGCCGTCTAATCCAGCCTCTTTTTCTTTGGGTGGGTTTTCAGGGCTCAAAGGTCAGGACGAACATTGCAGGAAGGACATGCAGCAGCAGTGCCAGCCAGGAGAACACCAAGGCCCACCACACTATGGACCTGTTGCATCGTCTCACTCCATGGGTCCCACAAAACCCAAGAGAGTGAGGTTAGTGGTGACAGACGGCACAGTAGACTTAGATCTCCAGTACTCGGATTGATTTATACCTCTCGGAGTAATTGGACCCTAAAATACATTTGAAGGGGAGTTATACAGTATCTGCAACAAGATGTTTTTTTTTGTAAACACTGTAGTTCATAGTCTACCAGTTATTAAAGCCCACTGACTGATTGACACTTTTCTAAATCAATATTTTGATGGACTGTTAATGTATGAATGACTTGTACAGGGTTTTATGTAAACCGGGTGTATCAGCGTGTTTTAACTACTGTTCGATTTTAAAAATCTTTATTATCCACTACAATTTGCTGATAATACCAAATTAAAAATGCATAAAGAGAACAAAGCATTAAATATATTTGTGAGTTTGAACTTGCAGGCCCTGTACACAATAAAAAGCCCTCGTACTGTACTGTAACATAGCTGTATGACTTTTCTATACCATGTATGGCAGTAGAGACAGGAGCACCATCATTGGTTGCTGGTACTTGTAATGGTTGGTTTTCAAAAGGCAGCTTTGTGCCTCGGTCTTTGATATGTTCTTGTGACTTTTTGAAGCACCTGTTGAAACAGTCCACCCTCGTTTTTATACTCTCACATTGTGTGTGTAACTCTGTGTGTGTGTGTGTGTGTGTGTGCGAGTGTGTGCATGCATTTGACAGGCAGGTCTTGAGGGATCAAAGAAAGGTGTGTTGTCTTACCCGAATGTGTGACTGTTGCTCTGACAGATTTTAGTAAGATCATTAGTCAATAATGCATCAATGAAAGGCTTGTGCATGAGCGATGTACGGTAAAATAATTTCCCCTACCTGTAGAATATATACTTGTATACGAGGAAAACTCTACTGGGTGAAAACATGCGTGACATGAGCTGCAGCTTTTCATAGCTGCTCTTTGATTACTTATGTGGAGACATTAGTGGGAGAAACTGCAATATGTTTTTTCAGGCCAGTTGTGCTCAATGGATTGAAGTATAGTACAAATCTTTGTAATGGGAGACATTTAGATATTACCCTGTTATTACACCAAGAAAAGTGACAATCTTCTCACTTCTCACTTTTTGTCATTTCTTTGTTCTTTTTTCCCCCCAAAGGAGTTAATGGTTATTATATAGAAAGAACAGAAGGATAAGTTATGCATCACCTGCAATAGTTAGTGTTATTTTGCTGATGGAGTGTTTATATTGTAAGAGTTATTTGCTGTCAATTGTGGAAGTCACGTGAGCATTCCCCTCATGTCTCGAAGTACTGTATGTATTTCACATCAGTTAGCAGGAGTGTTCAGTGTGACTGCACAACCTTACATTACTACCATAAAAAATGTACTGTCTTGATATGGAAAGGCCAATTATTTATTTTAATATCCTCATCCTTGAAATGGTGCTTTAATGTAATTTATATTTCACATTGATTGTTCAAACTATTAAATGTTTTTTTTATCATTATTTAATGGGACAAAATACTGAACTGAATATTTACATCGAGTATTTAATTTCACAGCCTTTGACATCTTATCCAATTGTTCAGTTGTTACAGGTAAAACTTTCTCTGTCTTTTTTTCTAATTGGCAGTTAGTCTTACTGAAAGTCTGCTGTAGAAATGTACAAATGTAGCCTATATCATTAAAGAATTCTTTTTTGTATTTTCTCTCTTTGATTCTCTTTTTTCAATGCCACAAAATGTGATTGTTTACATTATATTATGTGATATCACATAGCTTGTTTATTTGACCAATCATTCATGTAATCATTTATTTGACTACTAAAGACATCAATTTCTTCTACTATATTGCCTTGTATAGGCACAGATCTAATGACATACCTTTCTAGTGTCATTCATTGTCAAGAGATAAAAATCTATTCAGATTATGGCCTCAGTTAACTATTATTTCTATTATTCAGTTGCTGCTATTTTCTTAATTAATCTTAACTGTTTGGTCTATCTAATTTCACAAAGTAAAAAATACAATATAATTTCCTAAAGGGAACATCTCATAGCTGTCTAGGTTTTGTCCAGAATCCCAAAATAATCCATTTACTATCATATAAAACGAAGAAAATATAAATTTTTGAAACTATTGAATAGCAGTGGTGGAAATAAATAAGTACATTTACTTAAGTACTGTAAATTAGTAAAATTTTAGATGCTTGTACTTCAGGTTGCTTTAAAAAACGTCCAGTTGCTGTCGTGGTTATGACTTGCTCACAATAATTTTTCTGCAAAATGTGATTTATTTTAAGCCTCTGGTACGCTAGGTTAATATAACATTACCATCTGTTATACACCCACTTTTAAAATTTTGTTAGGTTACAATTGTGGGTGCAGTTGCACTCCAATAGCTGCAGCTGAACACTGTCATTAAAGATTGGTATGAGGTGGCAATAAAGGTGAATTCATATGCCCATTTTTTCATTAAATTGCCCATTCTCAACCATTCAACAAGAATTATTTTGATGCTTTTTTAAATGCATGCTGACACATTTTCATCCAAAGAACCAGCAAAATTAAATCATATTTTAACTGTGAATTAGAAAATGTTTGGCAGGCCACCGAGCTCCCTATCTATCATCAGCTGAATATTGATTATCACTGGTTTAACTTTGTCTGATTTTGTGCAAGCTGCAGTCAGTAGTGCAGTGAAAGTTGTTGTTTACTGTCAGTTAAGATTTTTCTGTTTTGATTCATTTTATAAGTCTCCTGCTGTCATGTATTCATCTGGTTAATTTCAAAGCTTGGAGTGGGCATTCATCCTCCTGCTTTCCTACTCAGCCATTACCTCCTTTTTCTCTACCTGTACTTTCATTCTACACAGCCAGTCTTCACGTTCTTCGCCTCGATCCCCTCCTCTCCTGCAGCACATGACCCACTTCTGCTTTTCTTTCTAGCTCTCAGTCGCAGCCAAGCAGTTAATTCTGATGCCAAGTATAACAGTTTTCTCATAATGAGGACGGAAAGAGAGGGAGAGATTATCCCTTATAGTAGTGAGGGAGAGGGTGTTTTGGAGATGGTTCAGTTAAAGGAACAGAAAATCCAGGGAAAAATAGGGCTGTTCTCAGCTGTCATAACAGACTACACAAGTTTATTCTGCTAATGCGGCCACTCATCAAACATAGATTTTACTTTGGTTGCAGCAATCATCAAAACATGACTCACTCAGTTTTATCTCATTTCAGCAGTGGTGGAATCAACACTTAATTAGAACCAAGTACTGGTTCTGCAGTAAGAGGTCCCTGTAAAGGATAAATTATAAGGGCCACGGGACAATCGCCCCAAGCCCCAAGCACTATTGTTATATTGGGGATTTTTTTTTTTTCCGATGCTATTTCGTCCCGCTACTAGTCCTGCAACTCGAAATTATGTTATGTATCAAAACATGCGGTTTGATCGTGATCGGTGTGCTATTACTTCTCTCTAAGGAATACGTCGCAAAAAGCTGCCCAAAATTTTGCATTCAAGTGAATGGGACGGCCGAAAAAAATTAGCGAAAAAGAACAATAATTGGAGATTTTCAAACGTCTACTTCTCCGGCATGACTTCACCTTGAGACTCCATTTAAACTTTAAACAGTAGACACAAGTCTTGTGTATTGGCACGTTTCGATAGGTCATATAGTTTTTATCAATCCCTGTTCAATGACCATGATCATTTTTGGAGAAATTCTGAAATTTTAATGGGTGTGTATTGCATGGAATGTTCATGTCAGAGTGTGTGATGTCATCTCTCAGAGTGTAGAGGGAGAGAAAAATTTGTCAAAAAATAAATGTAAAAACTGCACTCCAGGCCACAAATTCCACTCTACAGAAATAATTTATACATAGAAACGTAGGAAAATTTGTCTTCTCACTCACAATCCTCTGGTAAGCTGTGAGAGTTATAGTTTGGGCGTAGGACGCAGAGATGTGCCACCAATACGCACCAACAGCCTTGTTGGCTCCCATATTAAAAACACAGGAAGATTTCTGTAGAAAAGCATGTTTAACAGTTTTTCAGATCACTCTTACAAAGCTATTTCTTTATTTTTCTTCACAAAAAACATATGTAGCTGTTCAGGAAGAACTCAGGACGCTCAAAGTGAAGTCGGATCAATGATAGGTATTATGGTTTTGCCAAAAATGCTTTCTGTTCGAGGCCAGAAATTCCAGTCTGTCCACCTCTGGCTGCTGTCACTGTTCCGGGATATTCAAGTGGCAGTTAATTAAGTTGATTGCTCTGCTCTGATTGCCTTTGATCTTTGATCTGATTGCCTTTGATCCTTTGATGTGATTACAGTTACAGATACACGCACACATGCACACACACATGCGAGTAAGCGCGCACACTCCTCCAGATACACGTTTCACACACACACACACACACACATATTTTTTGAGGTTAAAGGGCATAGTTTGCTGTATAAATAAATACTTGAAAAGGAAGGCTTGTTGTAGGTGTGCTCCTTGTATATAATATAGTACCATAACATTACTAGTATTAATTGTTTTAAATCTGTGAAGAATCTCATCATAGTTTACACACACCGGCAGTAGCCCCCGTGGCCCTTTCAGAATTTCCCCAGAGGAAATTTTGTAGTTCTATATGCAGTTTAGTCCATTTGGCCGATATAATCTAATTTGTTTTCTTGATACAAAATCTTAATAGTAAATAATATCTCATTTTCAAGGGAGTCCTGACCGAGATGGAGCTGTTGATATGTTTCCCTCTGAAATGTAATGGAGAATTAGTATAAAGTAGCATAAAATGAATAAAATGGGAATAATCAGGAAAATGTACATTCTACTGAACGTACTACATTCTGAGTAAATGTTTAGTGACTGTTGGAGTCTGACATTTCCAAGGGAAGTCAAGTTTGGGATTATTTCATTGTAAAAGTTTTGCCATGTTTTAGATAAGAGCATGCCAATTTACCTGCATTGTGACCACGCACACCTACTGGGCAGATCATTTGCCAGCAACCCATCAAACAGGAATTCAGTAAAATGACACAATGCATGCACAGTGCAGCCCACACACTACGGATACTTTAATGTAAGTTTTGATTATATTACGGGAATTAATTATTTCATAAGATGGTTAATAATATTTTTATGATATTTAAGTTAACCAGCAGATGGTAGCAGAAAAGCAAAGAAGACAGTTTATAACTTCTGCTTGTTTTTGCTAAGTAACGTTAGCCGTTACTATGTTGGATGTGGCTTAATTAATCATGCTAATTGAGTAGTTTTAATTAACATATAATTCAATTAATTACTTACTATATAACATTTCTTTTATAAACAAGTTGTTCGCTTTAAAGTTTACACACAGCTCACATTGTCGGATTAAATGTTCACCTTTACCTGTTGCTATTTGTTAACTTGCTAGCTAGCTAATGCTAATGCTACGTTAACAGTAGATGAGAGTAGGACGGTAAAATCAACAGGGAATAATGGTAACGGTTATATTAAAAATATCAGAAAAATGGTGATCTTGATAATATTATAAACAAATATTTGGTTATTTCTGTATGAATAATTCAATAATATACTATTTAATGAATAATAACATTAATAAAATAGACAATACATAATTTAAAAAATAAATAAATAAATAAATAATAAATAAATAAATAAAAATACAAATAATTTTAATTTAATCAATTTGTTCCTAATAATACCACATCACCCCATTATTTACTGTAAAATCCTATAAATTCCGCATAAATTACTGTTTATTCCCATGGAAAGTTTTCCCCTGCAGCTCATTGTTTTTTGATTCAGAATTGATATTGTGACGCCTCTTCTAGTTACAGTCCACCACTGCTTTTTAACTTTGTCTATATGCAGCGTTGCTTTATACAAAAATACAATACAATTCCTTTTTGTGTCTCATGAAACAACCTTTTAAGCCCTGCTCAAAATTTTGGATGAATCACTAAGACTTAACCTCACTCGCTCTGCGACTTGTGTACATCACAATTCCATTAAACCCTAACTACAAGTATTTATGTATGTAGCCACATGACTCCCCATGTTCAGGGCTCTGGGGCATTGTAATCTGTCATATGAGTGCACGGCAGCAGTAGCCCTGTGAAATGGGTGACTGTGTTGAGTTTCTGTTGCATTTTGATCTGGAGAGCTGGAACCACCATCAGCAGCAGCTGAGCAGTCACCTTCGTGGTGGAAGGAAACACAAACAGTCTGAGAAACAAGTTAAGGCCGGGAGGAAAGAGGAAAATGCATTCAGATGAGAGAGATTTGGAAAGGTGCACTGGCACTGCACATTATTTCCCAGGTGACAGGTGGCAGAGGCTCCAAATGACTGGCTACTGGCTGAGGTGTCAGTGCATTAGTGTAAATTATGACTGTAACAAAACCCTGTGTGTCTGACAGAGGGGGCTGAATAAATATGTCAGCTGCACAAGCAGGAATATTGCTCTTATTATTATTATGGCTATATTTCTTTATTAAGTCTGACTGTCTGCTATTAAGGCGACTCCCTCGTCTCCCTGTACAAGCTGCAGTCGCTTGTGTGGTTTTGATGAAGCGCAGCAATCCCTTTTAGCTTACTGCAACTGCTTGCTTACTCTCATCCAATTAATACGGTTGGTCCTGTTTGAGCCTGATGAACAAAACCTGTTAAAGACACTCTCCGTTACATACACACTCAATCAGTCAAAGGAGCCGTGCTGTTGGCAGATGCAGGCTGACTAATCAATGCAAACCTCATTTAAAGAAACCAATAGATCACATGGTGTAATACTTTTAATACTGTGCGAGAAAGTTACCTCCGCATGAGTCACCGGCTGAGTGAAGAGGTGGACAGCCCCCGCTGTGCGAGGTTTCATTTCATTCACATCAGTTTCTAAATGCCCGGCTTGGAGCTAATGGATGTAATGTTAATGAGAGAAGGATGGAGATGTTTATAGTTATTAATACCACTTTATAGAGCAGAGATGGCAGGGTTTGCCTGTCACTGTCACCTTTGAGTTGAAGCACAGACTTCCTCTCCATGTTGGAGATTGGGTGACATGACAAGGCATTGGCTTTGCCGATTTTGTGATTAGTTGATTCATTGAAAGAGTCGAATCTGTAACATTTTTTTCACAATCCACTGACCCTTTTGATAACAAAAATGCAAAACATCCAGATTCTCAATTGTGATATTGCTGCTGTTTTTATTTATCCTGCATTTTAGTGAATTAAATATGTTAGAGATAATGTAATTTTGGGTGCATGATATGGATTTTTTACTGATACAGATAATTATGCATTTTTGTATTTTAAAAAAAAGGTTTAAACCTGAAGTTAATACGCACCTTAGAGTAAGATTTTGTGAGCAAAAATGGATTATTTAATATTCCATAGACATTGCTATTATCAACACATCAAAAGCTTGAATGTTTATTTATTATTTCTATTAAATTAAACATTTTTTTTTACAAACATACTTTTAATGACCATTTAGCCTAAGAATTTATGTTAAATACTGCTACTTTTATTGATGACTAGCAAAGGCCCACGACTGTCTCAGAGTGTGTAGGTGCTGTGTTTGTTGGATTTGTGTTATCAAATGATAATTTATCGGCTATAGTTTCATTATCAGAGTAATAGAAAATAAAAAATGTTCCTGTTATCTACTGCTAAATTATCGGTACTGCTATATTTCGTGCATCCCTAGAAGTAATACATTTGGAAACAGGACCTTGGATTCTTGAGCAGTGATGGTTTTCACAGTCGTCTACTGTGTCATGTAAACATTTAATTGATAAATTAAGAAAATAGTAGTCACATTAGTCAAGAAATACAATGGTAAGCTGCAGCCCTGATTATATCAGCCCATTGAATTATAGCTTGTGCAAGTGTATTTGACTGAAAGGCAACATTTCAACCCAACAAGGTCTTTTTCAGGAAAATGGAAAACACAACATGACAAATGGTGCAAAAACAAATAAAACAGCACCTCAGTATGAGATTAAGTAGAGAAATATTGTTTCTTGAGACGAGAGAAGAATCCATAAACAGGAAAAATGTAACTATACATCACAGTTACAGGATGACCTGAAAGATCACACAGACCTGCACAAGTCTGGGAAATAGTTCTAAAAAAACATGTAAACAATTTAGGATGTACAGTAAGATTTATAAGAAATGCTTATCAGAATGCACACTGACACAGGGAATATGAATCCAAAAAGAAGTAATTTTTCATAACAGTAATTTTTCATAATGCAACAGTGTGAGAAAACTGGATGCCAGAGAGTTTTCCATCTTAGATTCATCACTGGATTGTGAACCAGTTACATTTTGTCAACATTTGACATGCAGTGTAGCACTTGTCAACATCAACTGTAACCAGACGGTCTTCCGCTGGGGGAATTTATCCAGCAGATGTTTTTTTTTAGTAGGGGGCTGTAGGATCTCTTGCATACTGTGTTTCATGCAAGCCAGCACAGATTTCATAGTTACCACCCTCTACAACAAGAGGAAGATCTGAAAAACATCTGTTTTTTTTTCTGTGATAATTGTTACAATATCCAGCCTTGATGACCCCCTCTTCTTCCTCATCCCCAACAGTTAAAAAGGTGTTAGCTCATCAAAGCCAAGAGGCGAGTTTGACATGCTTCACTCATCACTGATTGGTATAATGGAGTTGATTTCTACTTGCTATTCAGTTCAGCTCGTCAGTAGAAGGCTCCCTCTCCACCCACAGTCCTCTCCTCCCTCTCCCCCCTTCTACGTATGGTAATAAGCATTGCAGCAGTGGCTTCCCTCATCCTCTTATACACATCTCTTTCATTCCTAATTCATATTTCTGTGCGTGTGTGCTTGAGAGAGAGAATACACATGTTGGCTGCTGCAGATTGTCCAGACTGTATATTTTGATTTGGATTTAATTGTTGGATTACAGAAGGAATCCGTTAAAAATATGAAATTTTGTTTTAATTGATGTGTCTGGTTTTGTTGTTGATAGTGCGTGGTAATTATTGGATAATCTTTTATATCTGTGTGTATCTGCAATGTTGGGTGGATCCCTCTGTGTTTTCTCAGTTCTCTGAGAAGGAAAAAAACAGAGTTTTCACAGCTAAGAGTCTAACTCCAAAACATCAAAGAGAGAGAGAGAGAGAGAGATAAAGGGAGGGAGGGGTATGCCCTGTATCCGGGTAATGATGGAGGAGAGATGGAGGGAGGAGGGGGACAAAAGAGAGAGAAAGAGAGAGGTATGGGAGGGGGGTGAGGGAGAGAAACCAACCAACCAGTACAAGGAGTGAGAGAGAAAAAGAGAGAGAGAGGGACTCTGAGCATGCTGAAGGGAGGGAGGAGGGGAGGATAGCGAGCCAGCGAGGGATGGGGAGATTGCCGGACCGAGCGGATAGAAGTGTTACTACAGAGCTGCTGCTGCTGGAGGACGGGCTGGGAGCCGAGGATAATGCTCCATCCCTCATCGTACAGCGGCACGCCGGACACCTTGTAATTTCTCGTGGCGGCGGCGGCTGTGGAGGAGGAGGCTCTTCATTGTTGCAGCAGTGATTGTCTTCTTCATCATCTTCTTGCTCGCCCCTCCTCACTCCTTATTCCTCTGCAACTGGCAACCGCTGGGCTCCCCCTCCTCTCTTTTCTACTTCTGTCCCTTTTGCCAGAGGAGGGATTTCTGTATTTCATCAGGGATTGTAGAAGACAGTAAGAAAGATTTCTTTCTTTTCTGCTTTTCTCTCAAGGAGACATGCATGGAGATCGAGGGGGGTGCATGGCAGAGCAGAGGAGGATATGATTTCATGTTTGTGGAGGGATATTGTTGGAGTCAAAAGAGTGTATGTGTGTGTGTGTGTGTGTGTGTGTGTATGTATGTGTGTGCAGCAGGGGATGGGAGGGGGTTGCATGTTCAAGTTTACTGCATTGATGTGACATGTTAACTCCTCTCTCACATGGTTGTAATATCCCAGCTTTAACAGTAAGATATGCAGCAGTTGCACAAAATATACACTTGGAAATAAATGAAATTGAATGGATCGACTGAGGGACACAAAGCAGTGTCTGGTAGTGGATTCCTCCTTGATGGCAGCAGATGAATCCTCTATCCCAGCTTTACAGAGAGGCAGAAGAAAAAGGGGAAAAAGTGGGAGAATAAAAAGAGGAGGAGGCAGCAGTGGAGGGACACAGATTTGTGGACGAGGCAAAGACAAGACAGGAATCAGACAATTTATGTTGCACCATCAATAAAAACAGATATAGGTAGATGTATTAGAGATGTTGCTTGTCAGCTCTTGGATTTATCGTGTCAAACTGATAATCCCTCCCACATACATTTTTATGCATACCAAGGGGTGCTGAAAATCTGGTGCACAGCTCACTGCTCGGTGTTCACATTAAAAGGCTAACCAGTGCATAAAATCGCCCAGTAAATCACACTTTGGCTACCCTGACATACTGACTATAGTGTGTAACCCAGTGAATGCATGGATGAACATGGACACAGATGCACCTGTGTAGAATCATGCACTCAGGAGCAGATATAGCAACTGTTTTGCCATGCATTAAACAGCAGATGAATTTTGATAGCGGATGTTCAAGCTGCTGTCTTCTCACTTGAGCGGCTGCCTCTACAAGAAAAGGGTCACCCTGCCAGCAGGAAACATGTGTTTGGCTCGCCCCTGTCATTATCTCTCCACCTGAGTTTCGTCTATCTATAGATGCCTTTGTCGCTATTGAAGAAAGACCACAGGAAAGGAATGGCAGGTCAATTTAACAATTTAGAGGGCATACATAATTACACGTGAGCTACTTCTGTATTGCATAGTGTTGCACAGAGCAGCGCAGAGAATTTCAGCATAATGTTGCAGAATTGAAAGTTGAACTGCAAATAACTTGTTGTTGGGGGCGTTTGATCGCAGGAGACGTTGCTGTGTGTTCAGGTTCTTTAAACAGAGGCTTGGACAATGGCATATGGGCACATCGCCCACACACACAGTCATAGTAACTCACACATGCTATTCATTCTCTGTATGTGATGTGTCGCCTTAGGGACATGTAGGTAGAGGATGGCAGAGTGGATCATCAGAGAAGACAGCCAATATTACACAGTATGAGGGCAATTTTTATTAGTGAATACTTTAACCCCGCCATCAGTTCATTAGTGGTGCATTTGGAGACACCTGTAGTCTTTATTGATGCATAAAAGTGAAGTGCTTTTGACAATGTGTAGTGATTATTCTGTGCAACAGATACATGACTCAGTCTTTGCTTTTAGTGGTGCTCTAAGTTCAAACACTCATCACACACTGATGTCAAGCAGTCGCTACTCGCTAACTTATTACTACCAGCTCTCCATAAGTCAACTTCAGTGGTGCTTCATTCGCTCATACAAAAAAAATCACATTTCATTACACGTGTTGGATCAAAGCAGTACAATCAGTTTTACATTTGATTGACGATTTTGCAATTTTAAAGGCAGAGATGTGTGATGTAGAATAATAACCGCCCATTTACTTGACTTTGAGAACTTTCTTTATTCTCACATACTTTTTCCTAATTAATATGATTATCATCACAGAAATGGCACTGTTTTGTGGCAGAGGTCAAGACTGCTATGATAAAGATGTTCAGATACTCTGTTTTCAGTTTTATAGACAGGGAAAACAAAGTTTTTGACTTGTCACCATAGACTGTATAAAATAGTAGATGTAATCACCGTGATGTCACCTCTTGGTTTGTGTACTTTGGTTTTGGAGCCTATGTGATCAGCATTTAGGCTGTTGCCATCTTGGTTTATGGCCATCAACAAATTGGCTTTTTTGTAACCAGCACAGAGGTAGACTGGAAGCCAGAATTAAGCTACATACAAGCTAACACTAACGATAGCTAACTGGCTTCACTTTTCAGGGCCGGACATTGCCTCTGGCTTTGACAGCCTTTTTTTCCCAGGCTTTTTAATCAGTCAACATCTTCTACTCCTTTTTGCATAATTGGTAATCATGGCTTGAGGGTTAGGAGTATATCCCCGTCTGTTAGTTTGGCAGGCTCTTGACAGCGTTTTGATTATGTTTTTATGTTTTGGATGGAAAATGTTTTAAAACAGTGCTTGTGTTGGCAGGATTTAATTTTTTTTGAGAATGAAGGAACCGTTTTCAAAAATACTTGTGTACGTGTGCACTGCAGGCCTTACTTTGATTAAAACTATCCCTTCACTGTGAAACCAGTGTGACACTGAACATCTAGCTGTTCATTTAGCGAGTCCTCAGGCTGGTCAGATTAAAACAATGTTTGATGCCTTTGAATGATGGGAAAAAAAGACAAAACTCAGCATCAAACTGGTCCGTCAGTGTGGTGAGGATCAGAGGTTCAGCCCAGTTCAGCTGAGTCTGAATCTGTTTTCTTTGTCTCACTGCAAGCTCAATTAATTTGGCCTGTGGAAGCTGAGCTGATCTGGTAAAACTGTTGAGTGTTGATTCGTTTGCACTTCAGATGTTGTTTGGCACAAAGAGAGTCAAGGTCCAGCTAACAGCCATGAACTGCCACCCGAGTAGAAGAATTAACATTCAGCCCACGTTAGCAGGGAAATACCATTAATTCCTTCTTGGGCGGAAAGTGTTATGGAACACCACACTTAAGTTCCACTACACACAGAGAGGACACAGCACACAGTTGACATTTTCACCCGTGCAGTTCCCTCTTTGGGGATCAGGGGACCAAAATCTCCTCTCGCCACTCATTGAGTTCAACAAAGCTTGGAAAAAAGACAATTTATCAGCAGACTAGGGCAGAGCTTACCTGCATGGAAGTGGAAAAAAAGACCTTGACGATGATAGATTTTGATATTTTTTTGGATTACTTCAAGTCATGTTTATTCAGATTCCTTTTTCATATTTCAAATAGAGAAAAGGAGGTAAATGCTGTGTCTCCTGGACTGATTATCCTTGTGTTCAGTTGCTGCTGTGCTGAAAACTTGTCAAAGTCCCACAGTCAGAGCCTTATTTTCTCTGAGGTTTTTGCACCTGTATACATTTCAGTCTCTCTCCTAATATATTTGCCCGAGTGCAGTGAGTGGAGCTTAACTTTCTTTTCAATATTTGCTACGCTGCTCAGAAGGGGATGTAGTTCATAACTCTAGATTTAGCCATCTCGTTTACTCTCTCACTCCTTTCTTTCTTTTTTTCCCATCTCACTCATTCCTTCTCCATCTTTTGCCGGCGGTAGACGACTGATCTGGGACAGACAGGCCTCCCCTGCGCTCTGTCCTACTTCAGCGTTGTCCTCTCTCTTGTTTCTCCTTATTCCTTTTCTTTTCTGTCGTTTACGTCTATCTACCTATCTCTTATCCAGTCGCTCTGTCTCTGTTAATCATTTCACCGTCTGCGATTGTTTCATCATTCTGGAGTGATGGTTCTGTCTGGTGTTAATAGGCTGTCAGGGTTTTTGGGAGACGCCGTCATTACCAACAGTATATTTTTCTCTACCTGGCGTGATGTAGAAAATTGATGCCTGTCTGCCGTGAAACAAATCTTCTTTGATTTTAATGAAGGTGACGTTTAGGAGTAAGTGTAGCTCCACAGTGTTCGTATGAGTGTTCAAACTGCTGTGTTTAAGATGAGGACAAAATCACCCATCAGCCATGTTAATCTGTGGCGTTTACATACCTCTGGAATTCAATTTATACTGTTACTGTTGTTTGGGTTCTGGGAGTGTCTGCGGCTGATCTCTCTATAGTTCAAATGATTGCACCCACTTCTGCAGCTACTGATTGAATAATAAGTATTGGCAATTCAGTGTTATGGTTAGATACTGACTTATCATACACACTTTTGTATATATGTATATGTTGGCAGAGACGCAAATAGATAGTGGAGCGCACAAATGTTTTATGCTACAATTTCATGTATTAATGGATGTCAAGACCAAGTATATTCATGGTGGCATTTGTGTTTTTATTAATAGTAAGTAATTAATAATTTCTACTGAAGTTTACTGACATATTTCTCTGACATTCTTATTTTATATATTGCAGTGAAATACAAGTAATTAGGCCGTGAGTAGAATGTAAAAAGAGCAAAAAAATGCCATGAAATGACTTGAGGTTCAGAGGGTTACTATCAAACCGTTTGAACATTTTTAAACAGGCCCAAACCTTTCACCTCATTGTACATCACCAGCATGGTGCATCTCATACATGCGCTAAAGGGTGTAATAAATGTTTCATATTAGTGTATCTGTGGTTTGCAGAAACATAAAATGCCAACATTTTTATTCTGGCAACTAGGCTGTGAATAAACTTTTTAAAAATTGCATACAGAATCGCAATGGCAATATTGGTCTAGACATAAGTGCAGTTTGATTACTTTACAGTATTGTTCAGCCCCATATGGAGTAGCAGACAGACATTTTACTCACAAGGCAATTTTGAAAATGAGTCTGAACAGTAATAGTAAACGATGGCACTGCAACTTCCTTAAAAAAAAGTTGTGGTTGTCATGCTGGATGATGTGTTTTTTAAGTTTATTTGTCATTAGAGCACAGAAGTTAATGATCACCTCAAAGTGTTCTGCAAGTGTGTGTATTTATCTCCATGGAAATGATCCCCAGGCAGGCTTTGGATCCCAAGGGGATACCCCCCTCCTATTACCACACACACACACACACACACACACACACACACAAACTGTACCTCTGTCATTAATCTCTAATGCTATGTTGCTCTCTCTTCTCTCACTTTCCTCTACCTCGTCTCGTCACAAACAGATCACATCTGTCCCGCTGCAAATTCTCCTCTTCATGGTAATGAGAGAGGAGGATGGTGGGGGGGCTGGGCGAGGGGGTTTTGGAGGACTTTGGTCAGACTTCTCCATGCATCATGAATTCACTCTCAGTTTATTAGGGCTAATTGCGCCATTGAGAGGTGTGTGTGTGTGTGTGTGTGGGGGGCAGAGTGGGGTTTTGAGTTCTCCCTACCGTCACCGCTGCATCATCAAAGTGGGGTTGCTATATTTAGCAGCAGCAGATGCATGGCAGCAGCGGAGCAGTGCTGGCCGGGGATGACGATCAGAGTGGAGGGTGGGGTGTGATTTGTGTGTGTGTTTGTGTTTGTGCACGATTGAAGGCAGCAGCATAAGCATCAGCCGCAGGATCTAATGCTGCATCCAGGTCCTGTGGGAAAGACATACAGTAGATAAGAGCTTCTTACTTGAAAGCACTGTTCATATCAGCTTTCAGGTGGTAAATACAACTTGGAAATTCCGGGATTGTCACCTTGACCAACATTGAGATAAATTTGTCTTTGATTTTTTTATGTTTTACCTTGATCTTATTTATAAGTGCTATGGCAGGCAGATTTGTGATGCAGTGATTAATTAAGTCCGCAGAAAAACACAGTTCATATTCTTGTTGTGACCCCAAATGAGTTCAACACACAAACGCTTCCATGTGTTTTGCTGGAAATCCTTAATTTTTTCTCACTGTTATTCCCATAAACCTTGAGAGCAGCACTACATACCTGATAGGACAGAGAGCAGCGTTCAAAAAGTATCCAACCAAAGCGAGTGTTTCATGTTCTTTTATCTGTGAGAGGCTTATTTGATTCAACCAAACAGTTAAATGTGTAAGATCTGTGTAAGCTGTTGAAGGCATTGTGCCACATATTGAAGTCACATCAATTTTTTTGTCAGTATGTGTTCACGTTGCACACTCCTCTTTTCCAATAGAAGAGTCTTGCAAATCAAAGCCTCTCAGTCCTGCTCCATGTCATTTGATGAATATTGTGATTTGAGACAGTTTCAGTCAGAAGTTGTCCATATGCTAAAATTGATGTCAGCCGGCCTGTCAGTTCACTCCAGGACCTTTGCGGTGTTGTTGAGATTCCTGTTGACGTAACTGTCACTGTGTCTGACTCGGCGCTTTGTGCAAACTCAAATTGATGTCAGGTGTGCTACTTTTGCTTTGATTGAAAGATGTTGAGCTGCATCTCTTTGAGTACAACCCTGTCAGGAAACATCTGCAGCTGCTGGAAAAAGCAGTGTGCGTGGTTTAACTTTTGACCCTACATTTTCTAATGTAGTTATTAGCTTTGACATTACAAAACAGTTTATTAGTCCCTCTCCCTCGTTCTCTTTTTCTTTCTCTGCAACCTCTCTAAATAACATTATTATATCTCCATTTGTGAATGCATCCCAGCAACAAAGGACACAGCCTAATTCACCTCATCTCCACTGAGCTCCAGCCCTGTTTCCATACTGCATTACAGTCTTTTTCAAACAGTAACTGATCTGTCATCAGGATACAACGTGTTATTTTTGGTTTTTCATGCTGATTCTCCCTCACTGCCTGCTTCCTCCTCCACCAATGAACTTGTCATGGACAGAAGTGTGTGTTGGTGTGTGAGCATGCACCTTATCTGCCTGTTTATGTGTGTCAGTTTGCACCAGCAGTAGGCAGCAGTGGGTGTTTTAAAGTTTATGGGAGATGATGAATCGACGATGTTCGGGCCAGGGAAGGTTTGGGCGTCTTGCTGCATTAATAATGGAAGCACAGCTGGCAGTATTTATAGTAACAGTGGAAGGGGGCCGTGGCAGCGTGAATGGTGGTTATATATGAGATAGAGTACATCCTGCCAGCTCGCCCGGACATCAGACAGTGTGAGTTCCCTCAAGGTAGGCAATCCTGGGGGGATCTGATGGTGACATGAGCACAGACACTCACACACATTCACAATAGCATGCTCAGTCTTACAGCGTGGCATTAGCACGCAATACAACACATGTCCTCCTCTGATCCCTGCAAAGGTCAGTTGTTTTATTAGAGGAGAACAAAAAGAAGTACTGCTGATCATTCGAAAGTTATTGAAATTGTCAGTCCAAGCTATAAAAGGAGAATGAGTGAAAGAGAGAGAGAAGAAGGAGGCAAAAGCTGGGAATGCTTGGAGGAACACATGGATGGTAGCAAAGGGGATATAGCCTATAGGAGATGTTTGATGTGAAGCCATATTGATTGACCTATATAGCTTAGATTAAAACAGCAAACATGTGACGGCATTCCCCCTCTATGGTTGGGGTTTGTGAAGTCTGATTAAATCTGTGGCTCGCCGATCTTTGGCTACTCTGCGTTTTTTGTCACTTATATGTCGCTCTTCAGGCAGATAAAAAGAAACACAGATGACAGTCGCACATCTACAGGGGCCGAGTCCCAGTGGAATAGTGAAATTAAGGACAAGAAGGTGAATTGTTTTTTTTAACAAGACAGTAGTAGGACGTAAAGAACAGTAATATCATGCAACAGCTGTACTGTCCCATGACATGGGACTTCTCTGTGATCAGTTGTGAGTAAAAGCCACAATGCCTGTCGAGTATCACAGAAACTTTTATATGAAACCTAATCGGGACCCTTAAGCTTTAGCACTGGGCTGTTGACATAGTATGACAAGTGCCACAGTCTGTTAAAGGAAGGTCAGTGTGGTTGGATAGGTCAAACAGACACCAGACGGGGCGTCTCCGGTGCCACACCTGGTAGAGCGCATACCAGCGGGTGAGCGGGTGGCCCGGGTTCGAATCCGGCTCAGAGCCCTTTCCCGCATGTCTTCCCCTCTGTCTCACCCTTTCACTCTGAATATCTCTCTATCAATAAAGCTATATAATGCCCAAAAAAAACAGACACCAGATTATCACAAAAGCGACCGGTGTGCGTGTCCCGTTCGTGTTTTTATTTTTTTATTTTAAGCCTTTTTTAAGTTTAAAGTTAACCTGTTCGTAAATACGTCACATTCTAACATCACTCTCTATATAAACAATGTTACTGTGTCCAGTAGTTTATGTTTTCCCAAACTTTTATTAAAATACCCAAGCCATGATCTTTTACCTAACCTTAACCATGTGGTTTTGGTGGCTAAACATAACCAAGATGCCAACCCATTGCGTTGGTATTAATGTGGAATAAAATGAATGGGGATAAATTATTTTAATCTTCTTTACTTTGCAATTGCTATCAGACTGAAAGCGAAATAAGTATTTTTTGTTTAGCCATTTAAAAAATAAAAAATAAAATACATTTTAAAAAATGGATGGAAAATCTTACACTGCAAAGTGACCAGGAACTTCAGCTGCCATATACATGTAGTGAAGTACCATATTTGCTTCTGAAATGTAGTGGAGTTTAACTATAAAGTAGCATGTAAAAATGACTCAAATTAAATGCAACTAAGTTTTACTTAAATACACTGCACTGTGTTACTCTGCTTTAATCAATGATCAACGTTTACGGTTGCAGTAACATGTGACTGTCATGTGAATGTCACTTGTAATGTTAAATCTTAGTTGATATACACTGTATGTGTATGTTAACTCAGTGTGGACAATTAACTGGCATTATTCTGTATGGAAGAATCCCATCCCAGATGATTGCTAAGTATAGAGTGGGAGAAAGAAGTGGTTAAGTGATGTGTCTATTTGGGATGCTGTATCTGTCTGAGGGAATAGATTTTCCATTCAAATGCCTTGAAACGTAAAACCACAGACCCTCCTGCAAGAAGTGCTGATTCAGCCGTTGCTGAACCGCAGGGAGCTAAAAAAAACTCCTTTCACTCGGTCAAACAAGGCTTTGTCAATCCATGACAGCTTTGTCCAGCTTTTGGCCCTCTGCTCATTCTACCTCATTTTGTTAGACACTGTATGAGAGACTCTGAATCACAGCTCTCATTTTGTGTCCTGGTTGGAGATGCTTAATTCCAACCAGCATATAAAACCCGGCTTCTTTTATTTTGTTAGAGCTGTACGCTCATCACAACCCCAGCTTTGGTCAACTCCCAGCGGGTCCAGATCAAAACTTGCATTGCTACACAGACTCTGCTGACGGTTGGTGCTTTCTGACAGGACTTCAAAGGACGTTGTTCTGAAGAGAGAAGCAAGACAGAAATCCAGCAGGCTCTTGTGAACGTGAACAAAAGAGACATGTGAAGTTGGACGGGTGATTTGCTTCCTGTTGGCTTGCAGAAAACAAAAAGGGACGACCTGGAGGTTGCCACATGGTCAGCCTCCCATTTGGTGCCTGCAGCCGTGAAACAGCATCCACCTTTAATATTTCACAGCCCCTCGTATGTTCAGGAAGTCTCCTCCCCTACAGCTACTCCCATGCTGGCTTATTTATTCATGAGCTCCCCATGTGCCGCCACCTAATAGCCCCAACTTGGCCCTCAGTGCGGCCCTAGATAACAGCAAGTGGGTCCTGCCACTCTGAGCCCAGCCACCACTTGAGCTCTTTAGCCAGACAAGAGAGATGAGTCTGTGTTATTTAGGATATTACTCAGCTCTCTGAAACAGGCAGCATATGTAGCTCTTTGAAACAGGCAGTACATGTAGCTGCTAGCAGAAAAGAAGTACAGATTCTGAGCAGCCCCGTGGAGATTTAGTGGCGATGACGAATAAAGTTGATTAATTAGCAGGCTATTTGAATGTGATCTCAGCTCACTAGCTCCCTAGCTGATTGACTGTCTTTGTCTCTCCTGTGGAGAATAGAGAAGCTTTAACAAACACTGTGGCCTCTTACATGCATGCAGAGAAATAATGTTTGTGCTTGTAAAAGACTGCAATCGACAGTCAATTTATCAAGTAGTTAAATGACAGAAAAACAATTATTTTCATCATCTTCAATCATTTTTTAAAGCTAAATTATCGAACATTATCTTGTTCCAGTTTGCTTTTCTGTCTTTCATGTGCTAATTGAATATCTTTGGGTTTTGACTGTTGATCCCACTAAAAAACACACTTGAAGATGTGACCTCAGGCTTTCAGAAACTGTGAGGAGCATTTGTCACTTTTCTCAGACATTTTACAGGGCAAATATGATTCAATTAATCCATCTGTGCCCACAACTGAAATGTTTTACTGTAGTGGAAGTGTTCTTTGGGCTTGTGTAAGAACAAAATTTAAGACATTTTCAAAGTAACTATCTCTTGTCATATTTTATTAAGTCCTTGGGCACAGAGGAGTACTGCCGGAAAAAATACAGTAGTCCCAATGTGCCTAAAGACCAAATATAGTATGATAAGAAAATGGCTGTATATCTCAGAAACTACAAACAGTACAATCAAGTATTTGCAATCTATGAACTTGTTATTGGAATATCAGACGAATGCACATATTTTTTTTCAAAAATCCACACTACTGATAAGAGTATGCATTCTGTGTAATCTAAAAATTTCCAAATTGTTAGTTTCTGTATTTTTAGGTAGTTCTATCATGCTGATGTTTGTTCAAGTGTTAATTTTTCTGATAAGTTTGGTTTTCTTATTATTTGATGCCATAAAACAAGGGTGTAATGTCATGATTGACAGCTGTCATTGTGCTCTGATTGGGTCTGATGGGTATTTTGGGAAATTATAACATAGTGATATGACCAACGTTTGCTGTGTAAAAAGGCAATAAAGCAAGTGATTTTTGAGAAATGCAGTGTGGCTGCACTACTTTTGAAATTGCAGAAGATTCCTGCAGTCAGTTCATACAGTGACATTTTAGCTCAAGATTAAAAACACAATTATAATATATTTAACAGTATGTTACACTAGCTTTCCAAAATAAGAGTCATACCCTGTTGCTCAATGAAATAGGTTGCTTTGTTTGTGGTTCTGACATTCATTGGCTGTCAAGATTTGACAGCTGCTTGTAAATAATCCGACCCCTGTTTGATCAATAAGTAAGCAAATGAGCTAACCTCATGGCTCAAGGAATATCAGCAATGTAGTAACATTTGTACACAGATTAATATTGCAGGTGACCTTTGCAGTCTACAACAGGGGTATAGAATAGAAGCTCAAAGGCACGGGAGAAAGATAAATCTTTATAAATTACTGGTGCTGATTATAATTTGTCACATTTGACTAGCCTTGCTTCGAGCTAACATTTATTAAACTGAGCTTAATAGTCTGGAAAACAACATTTGGACCAGAAAATACCTTAATAGGCACAGGGTTGTGAGACCTGTTTGGTAGCCTGAGATATACACCATTTTGAACCACAGGGAAATAGACTACGAGGTCATTCTTGCCCCTCAGGAAGAGCTCACACGCTCATTTCTTTCTTGTGTCTTTATGTAGCGTCTTACACCCACTCACATCTCCACTATAATCCACTGTTGTCTATATATAGGGAACCCTCTGGGAGTTTGTTTTATTGCTTTCCCCCAACATGTCTCTAAATCCTCTTCCTGTACTACAGTCCCGTATCGTTTGATCCTCAAAAATCAGAGAGGCAGAATTGGATGGATGTCTTTGGGCTTATTGTCAGTGTGAAAGCTTTTTGATTTCTTGTAAGGATGAATGTGTTGGCGAGTGTTTTACAGTTGAAGTGTTTTGGCCTTTGTTTACTTACTTGTTTACATTACAATATGAGCTAAAGTAACCCTATAGTCTCAGAGTCGGATGTTTGAAAGTAAGAGGCCAGATGTTTATGATATACTTATGGTTTTTATGAAGTCGCTCTTTCCACGACTTTGGTCCAGATTGAGATATCTCAACAACAACTGAATAGGATGCTGTGAGAGTTTGTGCATATATCCAAGATACAGAGAAGAATAACTTTTGTTTCTTTCTAGCAGTTTAAATTGGGATGGGTTGGTCCACACTTTGGTAAAGACATTCATGGTTCCCAGATGATGAATCCTAAATGTAACAACTTTGGTGATCCATTGAAATTTCCATCAGCTGTTTAGTTTACTTTCTGTTTAGTGCTGGACAGTACATTTTTCAGGATAAACTAAGATAATGGGTATTTAGCTCAAACAGAGCCACTAGCTTTGCTGTAGGTGCTCTTTCTCACAAGCTGGGTGTAGGTTCGACAAGGACAGAAAGGAGATTCTGGGACACAAAATGTGCTGGTCTTCTTTTCAGAGTTGTCCTGGGCTTAATTCTGTGAGATTTCCATGATGAGAACCCCAGTGACGCTGTTGTACTCCCCTCCCTTTCCTCTCAAGCTGAAACCAGGTTCCTCCACCGGTGCTCATCCTACTTTGATAGCGCAAGGGAGGGTTACATCAGAACGTGTGTAGAACACGTGGCTTCATTCTCATTCGCTCAAGATCCCCTGGGTCCCTACAGTTTAGATTGACATTTTCTGTGACGTAAAGCTCCCTCGTGGATGCCTCAGTGCTCTAGGATGATTACATATGTTCTCAATTGAGCAGAGGGTCAACGACACACATACACACATTATTAGCCTTTATCCATCTGTTTGCACAGCTTCATGGGGGATTGAAGTGGTGCATGTGAGTCCTTACACGCACACACACACACACACACACACACACACACTTGCAAACATGCTGTTTGGAGGTTAGTGTCCATTTGTGCGCATCAGGGTGCCATTTTGTGTGTAGATGTCAAACAAGGAGGGAAGGAAATTGGCCGTTCCAGTTTAGTGGCAAGAAAGTGGGGCGATCTGTTCTTTGGAAGTTTCCCAGTGAAATTTCCTGGGGACCAAGACACTGAAAATATCTATCTATATACACTCAATGTCCTACATACTGTAAAAGAGAGGGTGAACCAGAGAGGAAGAGAGAGAGAGAGAGAGAGAGAGAGAGAGAGAGAGAGAGGAAGAGAGGGACTGAGTGAGCACATGAAGATACATGTGTGTTTGGGAGAGATAAAAAGAGAGAGGGAGGCAGGTTAAATGTCACTGTGCTGGTGGGATATCAGTCTTTTGATGGCATCACACAGATAGATGGATTGAAGCTCAGTATAACCAGGTCAAGACTCCCGCAAGTCACCCAACAAAGTTACCTCATTTTCCCTCCCACTTCTGTGACATGAAAACCCCTCCAGTAGAAGTAGAAACGCTGCCTCATAACCCAATTTCCCTCTGCTCATCGTCTTCTCCCACAATGGCAGGTTCAAGTGCAACGTGAGGGATTTATTTGGATTACATTCACACCTGGCAACTGTGTCTTAAGTCAACAAACAGAGATCAAATCCGTCTTTCCCTTGCCAAAACACAGATTTGCTTAACATGCTGCTTACTCCTGTGAGCTTTGCGTCTTTTAAAACAGATGTTAAATGGCTCATCTCACTTGTTCCCCATCCATGAATATCTTAACAATTCCATTTTGACAAGTGTGAGACGACAGCCACCTGCTTCATTTGCTGATTTCATTGCATATTGAGTAAATTAACAACCGGAGTTCACAATTTACGACAAATGATTATAATACAACAATACAAAGCCCATTTTAAAGCACCTTTTTGGGCAAAAAACAGCTATGTTCATTTGTCTTTTCTTTTCAGGCAGTGGTGTAATGGGAGTTGATTAAGTGGGTGTACAACTAGGCAGATGGGTAGGTTTCTGGGGAGGAAGTGCCAGATACTCCTATATATTGGCTTTTTTAGCTGATATGTTGGTGTATTTTAAATCAACAGAAAAATATGTGGCCATTCCCCTGTTTATACTATTCACCACACCACTGTTTCCAGGTAAGGATTAATCTAATGGAGGAGCTTCAGGTCTATAGGGGCACACATAAAACAAATCCATGAGAACTATGTGTATCATATATGCTTTTACAGGCAACAGAGCAACCATAAATGACCATAATGCTATGCCACATGCTGTAAAGGGCTACCAGTAGGTGATTAAGATTCAGAAATAACTTTACTGTATACACAACACAGCAGCATATAAACACATCACAAATAGCAAGAATGACATAGCCTGTGGGTGCATAACGCACTGCTGTGTCTTAAATCTGAGACTCAACAACAAACAGTATCGAAAGCGACACTGCTGACAGAACAGATAAATATAAAAGCTGTCAGATGTTTGCGAGCGTACAAGTGAATTTACAGCAAATGTGCCAAGGCAGGGGCACGCAATCAAACGCAACACTGATGGTAAAATGAATACAGTTTTCCATCTCCTAATGCCCATTTACTTACTACTCTGTAGTGCTTACCCTTTCCCCATTTAAAGGTATAATTTGCTATTTTAGGAACTAAGCTTATTCCGTTTCTTTTAGATGAGAATATACCAATCTCATGCCTGTATGGTTAATATGAAGATACTGCCAGAAGCAGATTAGTGCAGATGGATCACTGATTCGGTAAATTGGGCACAGGCCGAGGGGTCCAAGGGTTGAGGGGGCAGAGACACAAATCAACCACAAAGACACAGACAATTAAAACAAAGAGACATGGAACAACCATAAAGAGACACAAAATGACTACTGAGAGACACAAAGTCACAAGAGATACAGAATAACTGCAAAGAGACGAAGTTAAGACCAAGATACGTAAAACAACAACCTAGAGACACAAAATAACCACAACAAGACAATAAACACCCCGTAGAGACACAAAACTACAAGGAGACACAAAACAACCACAAAAAGACACAAAATAACTGCAAAGAGACACCAAAGCATCAAGAGAAACTACCACAAACTGACACAGCGTGACCACAAAGAGAAAAATGACTAAAAAGAGATGCAAAAATGAAAGTTAAAAAATGTTTAGGATTTTTTGTTTCACTTGTGCCTCGCACAGAGGGAACAGCTAGCCTGGCTCTCTCCAAGTCTAGCTCAGCAGCTCACACCAATTAAATAAACCAAGGTTTATTTAAAGTGCTTTACCACATTAAAGGCTCTCAACACAAAGAGGAACCAATACATACAGAACAATTGATTGGTTATTAGAAAAACAGTTAATGGTAATAGGTACAAATAAAACACCAGCTCTAAAGCTCATGAATGCAGAATATCTGGCAACTTCCTGACAATAACAAGACTCCAGGAGTCAATGCTCCTGGACAAGAAATAATAACACATAACTACACAAAATTTTTAATTTGAAAATCCATTGAGTTAGCCTGTTGCTCATGCAGGGTGTTCTTTCTTCCCTTGTGGAGCTAACATCTCTGATTGCACGACAAGGTGAGGGTTAGCAGGGTTAGCAGGGTTAATTTAGTTTTTAGTCGCTGAGCTGACTGAAGGTTTTAATGATATGACCTGAAACTGAAATAGCTCTCCAAGGAGAATGGTAGAGAACGAATGAGAGATAAAGTTGACGGTGAGGTATGAAGCGGAGGAGATGATTATCACTTGTTGGCATTAGGCAATATCTAATCGCTCCACCGCCCTCTTCATCTTCAGATAGACACACGTAAGCTCACACACACACAGCTTTCATTATGAGGGTCTTTTATGTGTGAGTCATGACTTTTCTCTCGGGAACTGATTATCACTTTCTCTCTCATAATTTTCCCTCTGTCCTGACCTGTTCTCGCTTAATTGACAATGAGTGATTCTCTCAAAAGTTTGGATTCAGCCTTTTAACTCCACATTCATTTTCTCTGCTGCCTCCATCAGGCAATATCTGCCTAACATCAGCCTTGGAGAAAAAACAAAAAAGACTAGATAACTAAGAATGCGTGACACACAGGTCTGTCACCACAGCCACTTTCAGAAGGCCAATGATGGCTGTGTGGTGTAGGTGGATTTTGCTCAACAGCTTGAAGGTATCAGTCTGTAAAACCTGCAATGAAACCTGCTTCTGCATGCTTTGAGGCAGAAGTAAAATAAATGCCTCCTCTCTGCCGTAAAATAAATTTCATTATGGCTTTCTGTGGAACATTTTAGCAGTCAGTCAGGTTCTAAATGCAGTTTCAGAGCCTTTTCTACAAATTCTACAAAAATGGACGCCTTCCAACTTACTGGCATGAAAATGTGAAAAATCTACATACAATGACTATTAATACTAGCTCTGGCTTTTGGCAGCTCCAACCAATCTTTGGCGGTGGTATTGTGGTTCGACCACCTTCATCCTCTTTGCTCTCCACCATCCAGCCACCTCTCACACTCAACTCCTATTTCTTGTTGTTCTCCTACAGTGTTCTTTTGTCAATCACATATCTCTGCTGGGTTTTGTTCTTTTATAGCCTCCCTGTTCTTTCTCACATCATCACTCTGTCTCCTCGATTCATGTGTGTCATTTTCTTGTCTCTCTGGCTCTGTTTCCCTTGTGATGCGCTCTTCTCTCCCCTTAACCACATCCCCTGATATTTTTAGCCATGCTGGCGGTGTGGATCTACAGTATAGATGTGTCGGTCTGTTGGATGGTTGTCCACTACTTTTGTCCCAACTGAAATAGGTCAACAACTATTGGATGCATTGACATGAAATTTTGTGCAGACATTCGTGGTCCCCAGATAACACATCCTACTGACTTTGGTCATTCTGTTAGGCCCTGTTCAGCAAAATCACATGAAATGTAATCCAAACCACAGGCAGAGGTTGTTTGAAATGCCGTTCCAATTGGATTTCTGCAGATGTGTCTCTGTCCGGACAGTCTGTCTTACATATCTGAAATTATATTTGACCTAAGTCTGAATGGAGCTTTATCTTTCCTTTAGTGTCATCATGAGGTGAACAATTGTGGCTCAGAGGAAAATAGCGTGAAACTACTGGATGCATTTTGCCACAAAATTCAGTAAAAATATTCAAGTTCTTGAGAGGATTAATCCTAATGACTTTGCCGACCCCCCTGATTTTTCCTCTGGTACCAAAATAAGTTTCCTATTTGTGTGTTTATGCAAAAATATCTCAACAGCTATTTGATTGATTACCATGAAACTGGTTTGATTTATGACCAAATACATGCAAAACTAATGACATTCCCACCAGCCTCAGCTGAAATGTGTGATTACTGCTAATTAACAAATTATACCATGCTGAGATGCTAAACTAAGATGTGTTAGCATTTAGCTTTTAGTCTTGTTTGTGATGTGTTTCCTCTCCCCTTTGTTAAACAACCTTCCTTTTTCTTTCCCTCTTCTTTGTCTCTTTTATTATTGTTTTCTCTCTCTCTAATCACACCCTCTTACCCGTTTCCCCCATTTGCCTTCTCCCCTCTCCTTCCTCTCTAGCTTCCGCTATCTTTGATTACTCAGCACTATGCAAAAATATGGATTGCTCACTTCCATTCGTTATCATATCTGCTTTAGGTGCCCCTCCCTGGTTGGTCAGCTTTCTGACAAGACTGTACAGACGTTGCTACTTTCTGCCTCTCCCTCTGTCTTTATCTCTGTGCCCTTGTCTTTTATTCATCAATTCCCTTCAACAATTGCCAGCCCTTTTTCCCCTCCCCTGTCGTCGATTCTCTGTCTTTATTTTGTCTCACTAGCTTGCTTTAATTTGGTCATTTTTCTTCCATTCCTCCTGTAGCAACTATATAACAATAGCTTTTACTCATTTGTGTTTACATTTATTCAGGTACTGAAATTATGTATATTTTTAGGTTCCATCAATTTTATGCAGCTTTATACCTGACATATTGCCCTATCTGCTCCACTACATTTATCTTACAGCTGCAGTTACGATTCACAACTAGGCAGAATGATTTTACATGCAAAACATCATAAAATAGGATGTATTGATGTGGATTTAACAGCCTAAGAGTGCCGGTGCAGGACGAGTAATGTTTGAAATGCCGCTTATGGGTTAACTCATCAATAATGATAAGATGCAAATTAACAATCGTGATTCATCCTTGGTTGTCAAGTCTTACAAGTCTCCTCTGAGGTTCTTGTCTATTATAGTGGGTGATACAATCTGAATGTTGAGTCTGTTAAACTTCTACAGTTTGCTGAACACTCGTCTGCCATCTCCGTCTTTCTTTATGACTGTGAACAGAAGTTTGCTTGCTAATAGGCTTTCAAAAGTTGGAGGCTGAAACGCTGCCAAAGAGTCAGTATTTGTCACAAACAGTCCTGCACTGTGTGTTTGTTTGTGTGAGAAGTGAGGAGAAATCGAAGAGAGAGAAGACTGACACATTTGCCAAAGAGAAAAAAGCTTCACATTCCGCCTTAAAATTGTGTTTTTGTTGGATCAAGTGAAGGAATGTGGCAAGATTTCCATTTTTCTGTAAAGCAGTTTAATTTATTTGAGGTATTCCCTCCAAATGGCACCAACTATATGCTAAATATTGCTCAACTGGCATCAAATAAATGATATTTGATTCTAGAACATTCTTGGAGCATTATAGAAAGTTGTAATAATCTGCCTTTACTGCCATGCTTTTCTTTTTCAAGTGAAAAAGATTTTAATAGCAGCCTAATTGACTTAAAGAAATATTCTTCACCACATGCTCGGTTCTGTTCACCATTTATTTTTAATTTTCTTGTAGCACTTTTAAAAAAAAATCTCCCTGTTACTTGTCGAACTGGACAGCTGGTGCTTTTATCTCAGTGTCCCATGAGGAAGTCTTGACATTATGTGACATTTTTCTGCCTTCATAACATGGCTCTGATTCCCCGTGTCTTTGAGCTGCCTCATCACACACATGCACAAAGACACGCACCGCACACTTCATTTACAATTTAAAATTGGCTCATTATTCTACTTGATATTCATTATAGGCAAAATGAAAAACAAACAACAACTTGATTTTTTTTAGATTAATGTTGAGATTAGAAAGAAAATTAACATTTTGTTTTGGACAGTTCTGTTTTTGCATTATGTTCAGATCACTTGTGCAATCAGAACGTTTTTTAATGTAAAATCTGAATCTGCAAATGAACTTGCCCTAACATAAATGTGCAAAGAAGAAAGTGCAGTATTGATGTCTTAATGTACTCGAAGTACAGGCTAGATCTATAGACTATATAGTACATAAGGTAATGCCTAAAAATTGTTAAACTAATCAAGAAATGCCTTAAAATGTTTAAACCAACCTACACCTGCTCATGGACGAGAGACTTGTTCTTTTGACAGTCCAAGATGTAAACATTAATGGGGTCCTTCCCAGCTGAGTTGTGACTTTGGTTAGCTCAGTGGGTGAGCTAGCATTAGCTGTTAGCTATAAACTATAATCTGCATGCTACCTTCTGCTCAATGATGTGGTTGGCAGTTTGAGTTGATTGAAAGAAAATAGTTCCTACATGAAACTGTTCACAACAAAGTCTGGATTATCTTGAGTAACTTGGTCGTGATTTCTGGAAAGAGACATTGCTTTTAGTTTTTTAAATGTATTTTCTTGGCGCTTTGAGCTCTAAAGCCGAGTGCCATATAGTCCCATTATACTCGAGAGAAGGCAGACATCTGCAACTCTCCACATGTAGATTAATAAATAGCATAAGTAATAGAGAAAGTATGTATTTATTTGATTTTGGGGTGAACTGTTTCTTTAACTTTCAAATCAGACATTTATTTGGTGTTTCTACAGCTCTCTGCTGATTGATCAGTCCTCTGGTGTGAATAGGAGCGCCATCTCTCTCTCGCCATTTGTTATTCTGCTGTTTGGTTCTGTGTGGAGCTGTCCAGAATGTAGTGGTGCTGAAAATCCTGGGACAGCGTGCAGAGCCAACCAGGAGCCACCAGGGACAGATCTGTTATCTTGCTCAGCTTGTACTTGGATACAGCGCTGCATCACTGATGCTGTGAAGTGGCTTCTCAACTCTCTCAGGGGTGATGGCAAGAGCGAAAGAGTATATAGTTTATTGTATGAAGAGCTGTTGTCCATTACTAGTGTCTGTGTAGAAGATGTGCAGTGATGAACAGTCTGCTGTGAGTTAGGCAGATCCACTATTTTAGTGAAGATGATGGTGGCTTTTTCACACATAACAATGAACTAAACTTGTATAAATGGTAAATGGGGTGCACTTATATAGCGCTTTACACTACACACTAAGCTCATTCACACACACATTCATACTGGTGTTGAGTTGAGTTGGTGGCCGAGGCTACCAGGGCACACTGGTGCCACGATTGGGAATTCATTCACACACGGATGAACGCAGCATCGGGAGCAAGGAAAAATGAAGGATAAATCGTTATATAGGCTGAAATGGACAGGGATCGAACCACCAACCCTCCAATCACTGGACAAATGCTCTACCAACTGAGCCACAGCTGCCGTGTATGCTTTGGAGAGAGAACTGTTTAGGGCACTTCAATTGTTCAAGGATGTTGAATGGTCTCAGTAACTTCAATGTAAAGAGTACTTAAAAGTCTGGAGATCCTTATTGTTTACAACCATCAATATAAGATAAACAATACAATATGCTCAGCTTAACAAACAAACCATCATTATCATTTTTATTTTCAAGAGCTTAACCAGTAGAAAGACTAGCTTTTTGCTTTGATGGAAGTGCTAGAATAAAGATTATGGCATCATTAAAATCAAAAGGTTTATCCTCCAGGGTGCAATTTGCTTATTACCTCTGCCAAGGAGGTTATGTTTTCGGTTCTTGTCAGTAGGATTGTAAAACTACTTGCCTTAATTTTCATGAAATGTGGTGAAAGTGTGTAGCAGGGGCTGAAGACGAACCCATTTAATATATCACCAGGCGGATACACAAAATGCTTACTAATAACTGTGCTGTAATATGGCCATTCTAGTTTTAGTTTTTTTGTTTTAACATTATGTTGCAAAGTGATTATTCATGCCCAAAGTAGTTCACAAAGCAGTACATTTCTGGGTGTGGTAAAAGTCATGGAAATTCTTGACCATGGATTTAGATATCTCATTTTTGCTCAATAGCCGCACTAAGCTCAGCTAAACTTCAGGAGTTCAACACACAACAATTCATCCTTCTTGTGCTTTAAATAACCACTATAATTTTCCAGACAGTCTGTCCTGTAATTGCAGCAGGTTGTGGTTGAATAAATGGAAGACAAGCTGATAATGCTGTCCTTAGGTCTCCCTGCTACAACGGCAAAAAATATTAACATCAACTGCTCTTCTGATCTGTTTTATATCTACAGAGGAATACTTCTTTTTTTATAAGGTTTTATTTTCAAGGTTACAATGTTAATATGGCCTTAATAAAGTGACTCTACATAGTTGTGCACAATGCCTACTTTCATGCTATTCTGTGCAGTAGTGATGAGTGCCCTTAAAATGCTACGTGTCACAGTGGCGCTCAGTATGAGCATATTCCAGTATAGTATAATAGTACTACCACTCAGAGTTAAATACTGATATGTTTCAGGCGTCAGTCATCAGCAGGCAAGTCTTGAGTGTAACAGCCCAGGCAGGATGTCTGGATGTCTAGCGCGAGTCTGAAAGCTAAAAATTAACAGCACAAGTGGGTTCATTTATACATGAGGTGTGAATAGTATGTCATCATGCGGTAAGGGTTAGAAGTACTGCATGTCTGTAACTGCAGCAGCCTGTTTCCATAGACACCAGTTGGTGTGATGTTAAGGCCTGGGAGAAACTTTTTCCTCACAAACTTCTGTTGTTGTTCTTTGTCTCTGTTTTGATCACATCTTCTCTTTCCTCCCCTATTGCAGTGTCTCTCTGGGAATGATGATGTTGCCACTGGTGCCGCCCTCTCTGTCGCAATGACGATGCCGTTTAGCCCCCTGTCCAGCGACGAGGAGCAACAAAGGATGCTGGGAAACAATCGACATCTCTATCCAGGGGCAGAGGAGGAGGAAGAAGAGGAGGAAGAGGAGGAGGAAGAAATGGAAGAAGATGAGCGTGATGAGGACCAGGAGGAGGAGGAAAATGGCGAGCTGGAGGGAGAAGAGGAGGAGGACGAGGAGGAAATGGTGGAGGAGGTCAGGCGGGGTGGCCTGTCGCGGGGGGGCAGGGGTGAGGGACACAGGCAGTCAGGTAAACTGGCCGGACGACCCGCCGGGGACAGACAGATCCGGCCAGGCAACCCTGGACACACCGCAAACCCCTATTCTTCCAATCCTGGACCCACGCACCAACAGCCAGCCAATCACATACAGCAGCAGCAGCAGAGGAGGCTGAAGGAGCGCAGCACCGGCTCCGTGCCATCTGAGGACACCCACATTGCCATGATGGTGTTTCGCATCGGCATCCCAGACATAAAGCAAACGGTCAGTCACACACCCACAAATCTGCCAACAACACAACAACACTGCTCTTGTCCCATCAGTTTGAATACCTCATCGTTTCAGACCTGATCAGTTCAAAAGTCTGATTCTTAAGACCATTTAAGACCACTTAAGAAATAATTTTTCACAGAAGTGCATGCTCTTAAAAAGTAGGTCAGAATGTGTCAATTTCTTTTGCTGCTTTTCAAAAAACAACATATGTGTCAGTTGATGTTGTCTTAAAGACATTCTTTAACACTTTAGTGAATCCACCTTTTCACTTCCTGTCAGAGTAAGATGCAAAGATTATACAGCCAAAGCCAGCGCCCTATTAACTTAGCTTAGCACAAAGAATGCAAATGGGGAAACAGGCTCTGTGAAAAGGTAACAAAATATTCCTACCAGCTCACTAATTCACACGTTACATCTTGTTTGTTCTGTAGACAATTCACTGTTTTATCTGTTATGTGCTGTACTGGCCACTTTGTTGCGCAGACAGGCTAGCTGTTTTCCTCTTTGTGCTAGGCTAAGCTACCTTACTGTGGCTTTATAATTACCGTAGAGTCTTGTGAGTGTGTGTTCTCCTCTAACTCTTGGAAGAAAGCGAATAAAAGTAGAGATGTCACATTGCCAGAAATTTTGTACCAATAAAAGTACAATTCCACAATTTTTTTTATACTGAATTTGATAACATGGTAAAAAACAAAAGTAAACAAAAAAAAAAATCTCAATTTATTGTTCCAGAATAAACCTTTGTGTCCCCAATATCCACTTTTTGTACCATCAAGTTTTCAGAATAATGGTACTGAAGTAACAGTTGTTGTGACATCAATAAATGAAAATTTGTTGCAAATTTGTCAAACTATTCCTTTAACATACATTGTGTTAAAAAATGAACTGAAGAGCTTGGAAGCCTCCGTTTGACGTCATTTTTGTGACCCTGTGCAGGATGAGTGGGTATGAAAAATGAATGAGTGTATGGATATTTCTTGTTAGAGATAAAAAGCCTTCCTGAAAAACTGAAAGAATAGCTTTAACTTTCAATTCAAAGATGTCACAGCAAGGACGCTTTCATGACACTTTGAAAAGAAGTGGGAGTTTGTGTCTCCATGCTGACATAATGCAGTATGCACTGTGAAACTTAGGATAGGATGGAGCCATGTTCTGTGTTTGTGCCCTGCACATCTTTTCATTATCTGACCATGAGTATGTGTGGTCAGTTCAGTCAAAACCTGCAATGTGCAGTGCTCCAGAAACACTGCAAGTCTCCAAGGATTGGGCGCATTACATCGATTAGATTCTCTTTTTTTCACTCCCCCTTTCTTTCTCTCACTGCATCACCGGCGGAAAACTAAGAGAAGCTCAAGTACTCGTCAGCAAAGTGACTGATCTAAGAGGGTGAGAGAGGCATCCAAGGTGACCCAGCTCTAGAGAGAAACAGAGAGAGAGAGACAGAGCCAAATCACACACAAGAGCAATCATGATAAGAATATGTGGGCACAAATTTGATTTTAAAAACACTACAAGCCAGAAAGGATTCAGAGAGAGTCAAAGAGAGGGAAGTTAAAGTGAAGAGAGGAGGCTAGCGCAGGGGGAAGCTCTGCCTCTGGCTTATTGTCGTCAAAGAGCTTCTAAATGGTGCGATAAAGCATGCCGTGAAAAGCCCTTTTCGTTGTGACTAGTTTAAGAGTGCTGTCCAGAATCATGATAGACCGATCTGCCATCGCTATCCATTTCCCGGATGCGGTATTACATCACATCATAGCAAAAGCTTCCATCAGAAGTGTGTCGAAATTGTCTTCACGGGCTGGAGATGCAGCCTCCTCCGTGTACAGTACGCCATTCTCCCACTTTGAAAAAAATTGACATTTGCTAGATGCCAGACACACAGTCTTTTTCCCCCTCTTTTTTTTCTGAGGAGAGATCTGTGAATCATCAGTTGTAACCAAACATAACTCAATTGTACTGATAATTGAATTATGAAGAGCAGGGGATGCAAGGGACTGAGGCTGCATCCAAGTGTGTGTTTTTGTCTAGAGGAAAAAAAACAGACGATGAGGAAGAAAAGGGAGGAACAGAGATGGAGAAGAGAGCGTGCATCTTTCCTCATTGCCAGATTAAAGCTGAACCAGACTGCCTTTGTGTTCGACAAACAGAAGGCCGTTGGTTTCCTCAGACATTAGCTGTCTGTCCTCTTTTCTCCTTTCTATTACGCGATCGAGGCTTCTGTGATGTGTCGGCTTTATAAATCATCAGCAAGAATGAAACGGCAAATTAAATAAATGTATTTGTGAGTGCCTGTGTGTATGCGTGTCCGTATTTTATATTTACCATCCCAGTGCATTATAAATGCCTCACTCAACGTTTCTTCCTCCCTCTTGCTGCTGTGTGATTTATTATTGATCTGTGCATTGGGTGTTTTCGGCAGTGTGTCTGTGTGTGTGCGGATACACGAGTGCGCTTGATTCAGTGTTTTTAAATCCAACCATAAATTATTCACCGTTCCCTATTTATTCTAACAAATCGGCATCAAAGTTTAATTGTAAAAAGATAGATAAATGGGATTGCTTGGGAGGAGAGTAGTCACTCAAGCTTCGGGTCAAAACCTCAGACACAGAGATAGACAGAGGTAGAATGTTACACATAGACATGGGTGTTTGGAAGTTTAGGTAGAAAGAGGTGGAGTAGATAAATAAATATAAAAAAATACATTTTTCGCTCACAAGGAATCCTTTAACATACCTTTACCACATTACTTGAAACTTTGGCCACATTTTATATGAACATCCTATATTGTTACATTATATATGTGACAGAAAACAGAAAAAGCACAATATTTGCAATTGAAATATTTACAATTTAGAAATAGTAAATACTTCCTTTATTCAAAATAAGTGTTTTAATAAGTATGGTGCTCAATATAAATCAGTGTGATTATTCTCATGGACATTCAGACAATTTAGTGGACATTCAGCATTTATCCCTTTAAATAAATTTATAAATTAATACATTTAACATTTGCTGTATTTGTTTGCTTTCTTTGTCAAGAAAAGTAACACAAAAATTAATCAAGGCCCTCCTGGTCTACCCCTGCTCTTTCACATCATGATTTAATTTTATGATACCAGAAAGTAAACATCTCTTTGGCAACAGACCTGACAAAGATAGCAGCCATACAAGATCACTACATATTGAAATACAACATATGCAACATGATATACAGAAAATCACAATAAAAGAGAAGAACAGTGTAACTCACTTGACAAAAAAAATACAAAAGACAAACTGAAGAAGAAGTTCAGCCATTGTGGGAGGACAGTCACCTTTCTTTCTTGAGTGATTTTAGCAGGAAAAGATTTTTATGCAAATCATTTTGATCTTTGTGAGCAGCAAGGAGGAGGAAATGAAATGATGAATATGTATTTATGAAGATAAATTAAAAATTCAGTGCTGGGGGTTTTGACTCACAAGTACAAAGTTTTAGAAAATGTCAAAATCTTTAAATGTTCTCAAGTATACACATTGTTTGTCACAATGTCCCTATTTGTGGACGCTCAAGATTGACAAGCATAATCATATTCATTAGACTGACTGGGAGACATGGATGACACTGACGGGAAAATATACACTTTTAACAAGACGAAGAAAGGGCAATGATGATCTGATTTGTCAATCTAACTGTGCAGTGTTTTTTTTTAAATATTTTTTTCTTGTGATCTTTCTTAACCTCTTACATTTTTATTCCTTTGGGCCACACGTGTAAGTTGAGTAGCAACATAAACTCAGACATATAGATAAACATTAACATATGAAAGCACTAAAACATGACCTTATAGATTTCCTGCCAAGATGCACTGACTTCTCTTTGCTCCCCAAGGTCATGAGAGTTATAACCCACCATCACTCTGACATTTATTGTCTCACTCACTCACTCACTCACTCACTCACTCGCTCACTCACTCACTCACTCCCTCTCCTCCTGTCCTGACTCGACCTCTTTAGGACATTTTAACATTCCCTCTCACACTGCACATTCACATTAACAAAAACCCTCTGATCTTCTTTTTTTCCCCACACTGGTTCATCTCCTGTCCTCCTCCTCCTTTCCCTCTCTCACTGGTGTTTGGTAATATCAGTTTACACTCCCAGTACATTAGGTCTGTTCTACATGTCAGCTAATTCACCCTCAATAAACTCTAATTGCTCGTTAATTGTGTTGTAATGAGATGAGGGAGTGACTGCAGCACGCAAATGCAAATGTTATGAATTGAGGGAGGAGGATTCTGAATGACATAGGAGCTCGCACATGCAGCACTATAGAAACTACACATAAACACACACAAACACAGATAATGACTGTTATACCTTTAATATTTAACTATAAAGCTCAATGTTGGTTACTTACCAATAAGCTTTGCACATCCTTGAAATTATCCCATTTGATGCAGTTTGATTACAGATTTACCTTCATCAATTAACTTTGATATGGCAATTTATGTTATGGTTCCAATGGGACTGCTGCACATCATGCTGCATTTATACTTAAGACAACTTTATTTTTAGGGTTGATACTGACATGAACTGGCAGCTACTCTGGATTCAGTTCCAAGACTTTTTCTGCATTCTTCCAGCCGTTAAACACCTGTAGTTGTGCCCATATTAAGCAAATGTGATTTTAAAGGCCTTAAATCAATGATTTTCACATGTTTATAATGTGTTTACAGCAGCGGCAGTCATGTGTCACAATGAGAACAGGTTGCAGATGTTCAGGAACGTTCATATACAACATATTTGTGGTTCGAAAATGAGTTTCTATGTTATGTATCTTTGGTTTGCAGAAATGTACAAGGCCAACATATTTTCTGGTGACCAGGTTGACTTTACTCTAAATTGGAACGTAATTAACATTTAAATTAACTTCATGCTGGGGCGCATACTATTAAGGTTTAGTCCTTGCAACACAGTGGGCCCTGGTTCGAAAATTTGCAACTGGTTCCATAAACTCATTATGAGAATGTAAACTGAGGTAATAAATTAAATGAGAAGTAGGGACATTTTCTCATAGACTTTTATGCAATCAGACTTCTTCTTGCAACCAGTGGAGTTTCACCCTGCTAGCAATTAGAAAGAATGCAGCTTTCAGAGACTTCCACATCGGCTTCCCGTCCACTTCTTTTATACAGTCTGTGAGCCATCAGAGTAAACATCTGGTGACACTTTCTGCTTCCCCTCAGTGGGACGCACCTCTCTTAACAGCACTGTTACAAGCCTACTGGGGAGATCTCTCTTAAGGCAGTGTCAATCAAAATGACGCTGCTGGTGCACTGACAAAGCGAGCTAGAGATCTGTGTGTATTATGCTACATTTGTCAAGAGGAGATTTGGGCCATTGCTTCATGTGGAAAAAAATCTGGGGTTTAGTAGTTAGTTTTTGTAGGTCAAGCAGAAATTCAGTCAGATAGATTCTATCATCTCATGCCGGAGAGAGACACAGATCAGGGTGTTATGTAGAAAGTTACTTTGCACTGGGACAGCTCATGATCTGTCCCATTTTATATTTTGAGGGTCAGGGTCTGGTGTACCGAAACTGTGTTAAAGAAAACTTATAATTCAACCGTCAGAACTGTTTGGGTCATTTGCAGGTCAGATGATGTGAGGTAACAGGGCTACATGTCCCTCCTAAAACCTGAATAAAAGCAACATATCCTAAATCTTAATTTGAAAATGCTAAATTTTGAAAAAAGGGCCTAATTCAGAATACTCAAACATAACATTTTACTTTAAATGACCCTTATAAAATTTGGAATATTGTCATATTCTGAATGAGAGAGAAACATTAATGTGCATGTAAACATAGTCACTGAAATACTTGTGAAACACTTTTGAACCAAACTTAGCCTAGTTTAAACCTTCAGGTCTGGACATCTTTTAAACACCAACCAAATGATAACTGAGTAGTGATGTTGATGAAGAGTGATCTCTCAGTTAGCTCTGCTTGTGGACTTGTGTACTCTGCACTGATCCTTCCTCTTCCACTGGTGGCTGATGAAAAAGGCACAGGTCCATTAACTGACTTGTGTGCACAGCGACAGTCAGATATGCGTATCACAAGGTGTTGATATGTTCCCACTGCAGCAGGAGGTCCCGGCAGTTTAGTTTGCAGGTTTATTAGATTGTCAAACACACGCACATGCAGTCAAGTTGGCTTGCAGAGCGCATTAAACAGCATGAAACAAATGAGTTTTCCTTCACAGTTTGACTTGTCGTGCAAACTCTGAAGTATAAGCAGCAGCCCCTCAGGCAGGATTTGGACTCACAAACACTTCCACTTGAGAATACAGATACACGCGAGGGCATACGCACATCTATTTCAGTGCCTACTTAAGATATGTGAACTTCTCTAAACTCTGAGACTCTGACAGTGTCCACCAGGCCTCTCTGCAGCTGCAAAGAGGTTGCATGTTAATGTATGGGTGAGCTGCAAAGGTGAACAGAGGAACACAGATTATAGAGAGAGAAGTATATGAGGAGGAGAGGAGGGAGTGCAGCATGGCTGAGTGAGAGAAAGACAATGCCGAGAGAACAAGGCAGAGCGGGGATGACAGGGATGCTTTAAAGAAATTAATTCCCTCTCTTGAACTGCTGTAGAGAGGGAGGGGGTGGATGGAGTGGTTGAGAGAGAGAAAGAGGGTGAGATATGGAAAGGAAGTTGACTTAAATGGTGACATGGCTGGCGTGTGAGCATGTGAGTGTGTATGTGTGTTTAGTGGGGGGTTATTTCCCCATAGATCTCATTAAAGGCTTCAAGTCCCCTTGCACTTACCCTGCAGGAAAAGGCCAGAGGGACATAGATAGAGAGAGCTAGATGCAGAGAAAGAGGAGAGGAGAGAGAGAGGAGCAAGTATTATTTCTGTATAGATAAGTGACAGAGCTGTTACAGAAAGATGGAGAAAGAGGAAAGGAGCAGGGAGAATAAGATAGAGATAGGCAGGGTAAGATAAAGAGCAGCATGGACAGAGTGAGTGGGCGTATGCGGGTGGGAAAGTGTGATCACAGCTTCAGGAGACAAGACAGAATTTTTGGTCTGCATAATGATAAAACCACAAGACAAACAGAAGGGCTTAAAGCTGCGTTAAGATTTTAATGTAAAACTGAGAATCATATGAATGTTATAAGTTATATAAAAAATCTGCATTAACTGCATTTCTAAGTGACTAGTATCAGGGAAATTATGTATGTATCTTTGAACAATATTTACTCATTTTACAGTAGTGGCAAGTTGCAATACCACAGTTTAAAGATACTCAGTCAGAAAATTTGGCTCGCAAATTTGTACTTCAGTATTGCCTATGTGTACTTAAAGTATGCAGAGTAAAAATACTTAAGTAAAACCAAATGTCCCCTGTAAGAATCATAGTATTATATATTATATCAATGGATGACTTTTAGTTATGCATTACTGTGTAAGGAGTGTTTTAATGTTGTTGTTGGTCATTGTGTGAGAGTGTAACTACTTCATATACTTTTTGATAATTGTATCTATAACAAACACCTTATCCAGATTTATTTTGCCGTGTGTGCAGGTGCATCATCAACTCAAGTTAGAAGCAGTGTGTTAGTAACTAGAATATGATGGTACATGATGCAATTATTATAAACACACTGAAATGAATGTAAGGTCTGACTTCATATAAATTGTGTTATTGCCCTTTTTTCCTCACAAACAATCAGATGACAAGCTGAATCCTGTATAGTGACGAATTAAGTAAAGTCAAGACACACCTGCACAGAAATGATCAGTAATCTGTGTAAATTAAAATCATGTAAACTGGATCATGAATAACCAGGTTTGTCCAATGCAAACTGCAGCAAATAATGAATATTGCTTGGGTTGGGTGTAAAAGTTGAGTTTCCACAAAAACGTTCCCCCAAAACGTCTTAATATAAACAACAGTGGGGCCCAAAAAAATCCTATTATACAACATTTCACCTGAAAAGCAAACATTAGAGTACACATAGATAATAATATTTCACTCATATTTGTCTCTCTTGGTAGAAAAATCCCTTCTTTTGATACTGAAAGTTCAGGTATGATGCTACCTCTGTACTTACTAAATACTAAAAGAACATATTTAGCTTATTTTCATTCTCTACTCTGATAGGCTTGTGATACAAAATATTGCACACCTTTGCAAAGGTGGGTGGAGATGCTCAGGTAGGGGGTGGTATATATTCTAACGAGGCTGTATGTGAGATAGGAAGGGAGCCCAATCTGAATGTCCTGATTGAATCTCATGTTTTCTGATCCAGGCAGCCCTAAAAAACGGACTACTGTGTTTCTTATTTTACAGTTTGTGGGTTGGCAGGCATTTGAGATACCCACATGCACTGAAAAGGGCAGTTTTTATTGACCCCTTTAGATAGGATTATGAATAGTAATAGTAATAGTAATAGTATTTTTATGCTCTTGCAGAGGTAGGTTTCCATCACTAAAATACAGTGAGGAGGCATACCAGTTGATAGCACTGAATGTTGTAAGTGCTTTTGTAATTTACCCAGTGAGCGCTGATTGTCCAGAATACTAGCACAAACAAGCATGACCATGAAGGAGAATAAACATCTTGGAATTATTGTTCTTAGATTTTGACACTGAAACAATATTGTAATTGTACAGAGACATTTAAACCAACAACACGGTAGCTATTAAGTCTGATTATTACACAAAAAGCTCTCTGACCACTAGGGAGCGCCACAAACACTGCAAGTGCACCATTTGAGGTTTCGAATATGTTGCAAGGCTGTCTGTATCCATATATCCATGATTTTAATAAAGTGCAGTGTACATGCTATACTATTGCATTACTAACCATACAAATGTGTCTGTAATATTAGATGAGTCAGTGGGAAAACTGTCTCCAGAACCAAGTTGCATTTTGAAGGCCTTATAGGGGTGAGTAATCTGTGATGGGCCCTAATTGGCCGGCCGATTAGAAGCTGTGGGATCAATTATATTCCTGGAGGTATACAGATCAATAAGCAGCATGGCTGCCTCTGTTAAATCTCCAGCAATCTGAAGCTTCTTAGGCCGAAAGCAAAGTTATTACACAAAGTTGAATCCCAATTATTTTATGATGATTATCAGTGTTTTATAATTGTTCAGGTTGACTGTGGGAACATTCCTACGGCATGATAAGTGAAGCCTTAACCTCCATTTTTTCCTGCTGTTATTGTGATTCATTTTAGAGTGTTTGCCTGCATCCTTTATTGGGACTGTAGTGCTGTGTGTAGACTTGCATGTGCATCTCTGTGTGTGTATGTGTGTGTATATGTGTGTATGTGTGAAACCTAATCTAATACAAACAGACACACCTTTTTATCCTCTTTCGCTCTCATACTCAAAGTCTTTGACGTTCCCCTCCCTTTTACTCCAGTCTCTTTCGCCACGCTGCTGCAACACACACACACACACACACACACACACACACACACACAGACCAACACAAATCCATCCACACTGATGCACAGGCTCACACACAACACATGCACACCCTCCCAGTACCCCATCTCCTAGGGAACACAGGGATGTCTCTATGGCAACAAGCGGCTTGCTCCACTAATGAACCGGTTGCCGTGGCGACCGGGTTGGCTGTGCGCGAACGAAGACACTGAATAAAATAGAGGGAGAAAAATGTTATGTTACTCCTCTGCACAAAACCCCCGTGCAGGGTTTAATCTCTCTCTTTGTAGGACATGCACACACGCGCACACACACACACACACACACACACACACACACTCACACACTCACACACATACACGCAGAAAGAGAGAAACGTTTCTGTGTATGTAAGAGATTAAGATGATTGACTGAGCAAATGCTCTGGGTTAGAATATGTATTGGCTGGAGATGAGCTGTTGCAGTAATGCAGTGCAAGGCAGGGATCCTTGCAGCTGGCTGTACTCTGCACGGGCCAATCATCCTGCTGCTGTCTCAAGGTCAGAGAACAACCCAACTCCACTCTGGGCAAGGAGAGGGAAAGCGAGAGGGAGAGCGAGAGGGAGAGCGAGAGGGAGAGCGAGGGAGCAGAGAGAGCAGTGCCAAAAACCTTCTGTCAGCCATCTGTGTAGTGAGTTACGTCCCACTTTGCTGACTGAGCCTCTGAGCTTTTATGCATTTGGCCATTCACGACCCCGCTGGAGACACTTCAAGCTGCACCAAACTGCCATTCATATCCTCCCCGCTAACTGAGGCCACTGGGGATCACCCACTTTACTCTGGGGCTGTCTCCCCCTGCTGGTTCACAGGGGGAACAGCCCTGTTGTGCTGCAGTCAGTCGGGTTCTCCATCGCCACAGGATTGTCTCTCGGACAGTGGTGACCTCTACAAGAGGTCCAACGATAAACTTTAGGGGTCAGAGGATGATTCATGGGGAAAGAAATAAGAGAAATGCTGTTCTACTACACCAAATGTATCTTCTTTTTTCCCACTTAGAAAAGGTACATTTTTGTTTTAGTTTTACCTGTTTTATTTTTTTGAAACAATTTTAAAATACTATATAATATATAACATCGTGGATTCTTAGTGTTGATGTGCATGATACCTATCAATATATGATGTTGTTCTGGGAGGACGCCTACCCCTGGTTTGACCCATCTACTACTCCTCCCGTCCTCTCTAAGTGTATCTTCTTGTTCTTTATACTCCATGTCCTTACTTTCACTCTTGACTTTTACGCCTTGTAACATCACCTCTGCCTCTGCGTCCTTCTGAACTGCTGCAAACATAAAAGGGGGTCCTAATTTTGGGGAGGACAGTCTCGATAATGGATATTTTACTTTTTTTAGCCTTGAACAGTTCTTTTATTCAAAACAGTCTGAGAAGTGTATGGAGGTAATCTGTTTTGGGTGGAGCTGCTAAAAACTCATAAAACATCTGAAACAGAACAACTACAACTACTGCTGTACGGTTTCACAAGCCAAATATTTTGGAAGCCACTGCTCCAGCACTGAGAGGTAGCTGGTTTATGTCCTCTTGTTACTACCACCTTATGAAATGTATGGATGTGGTTCGTCCTGCAACCAAATGTTCCAAACATCCTAATTTTAGCATCTTTAAATTAGTTACAGTTCATTTTTGAGGCACAGATGGTTTGGCCACTAAAATATTACACATCATTTCACCCCATATGAGGCAGATTGCAGCCTGAGGTCCTCAGGCAGGGCTGGGTTTAAATGTTTAAATATCTAGTTCAAGAAAAGTGTCCTTTCCTTTCCTTTAGTTTCCTTAAAGTAAATATGCAGTTTGTAAGGACGATTTTTTAATTAAGTCAAAGTGATCAGGTTGTTGCTGTCTTGGCCTCTAGTGTTTTGATTGAAGCAGTAAAACGAGTCTGGCTGCTTTATCATCTTTAAAATTCCTAAAACTCGATTTCACTGATTTGCTTTTAGTGTACATATAATTAATTGCTTGTTGTTTTTGCTTTTACTGCCGAAATATATGTTTCATTTTCATTTTTCATATTTATTTAACTTCTTAGGTCATCAAATTATTTATTAATCTTAATAAAGTAAATCACTACTGTTTTTAACATTAAGAGAGTGTTAACCACTGATCCCTGCTCTATAAACCTAAAACTTATTTCTGTGTCTGTCGCTCCTGCAGAAATGTTTGCGGTTTAACCCAGATGCCACGGTGTGGAAGGCCAAGCAGCAGGTGCTGTGCTCCTTGACCGAATCTCTGCGGGACGTCCTGAACTATGGTCTGTTCCAGCCCGCCACGGACGGCCATGATGCCAAGTTCCTGGAGGAGGAGAGGCTGCTCAAAGAATACCCACAGTCCTTTGAGAAAGGGGTACCATATTTAGAGGTACTATTCCAGTCTTCTCTGAAACAGTTGCAAGACACAAGTCAATTTTATTTATAAAGTTCCAAATCACAGCTAAAGTTATCTCATGACACTTTTCATTTAGAGCAGGTCACAGTAAGACACAGTAGAAGTGATGAAGCCTGCATTTCCTCAAGATGTCACTGTTCAGCAGTGCAATGTTAGAGAACAGAATTAGCTTCCTCTTTGAAAGTTTATGATTAACTAGTGCACTCTTCATTTAAAATGTGCCTATTTATAGTCGTGTCAGGAGTGAGGCACTGCTATAAGTTAAGGAGGTGTCATTCACGAGTCAGGGGAAGATGGAGGGATTGACAGATGGTTTGGTGCAGCATCAGAAGTGAGGTGGGAATTGCACTGGACCGTTGTGATAAAAAAGGAGTTGAGCCGAGCCAAAGCTGTTGATTTACAAGTTGAGGCTTCAAAATAGTAGTCCCCGAACTTATGATTGACGTCATGGTAGCTATGTCCACTTCTTTATACAGTCCATGTGAAGATCTCAAGACCTCACACTTGACACTGCACTTGATTTGGTCCTCAGCAATACACAGTTAGATTTGGAGATACCGTCAGGATTCATTTTGAACCATTTCTGTATTCTGTGTCAAAGACTAAAACCCAACAAGGCGTTAAAATCAGTGCAGTAGATTAGATTGTTCTTATTTATTTTTTTAGTTGAGATTATTTATTTTTTACCACCAGATTTTTGCCTCACATCATGTGCCCAACATTTGCTCTTTAAGTTTTATATTTTGCATCCAGATCCCAGATGACTGAAGTTGAATATGGCAGCACTTTAAAGCAGTTTAGATTACAATTACTGTAATTGTTTCTTGAGTTATCGAGAGGTATAAAACACTTAGGTTTCATACAGCCTTCTTAGAGGAAATTCACAGCACTACTCAACTTCCCTGCTCTGTTTAGTGCAACACCTTATCCAGTCTGCACAGTCACCTTGTTTTCATGCTATATTATAACCCAGTGGAGGCTCTAAACCATCTTTAAACTGCTGTAAAGCAAGAGCATTTCTTTCACATTTCTTGTCTTCAGTGAAGCAGAAGAGGAGGTTTCTATAGTAAACCAGATAAAGCTTCTCTATACAATAAATCTGCAGGCTCCATTTTGTGGATCTAGGCCAAAAGCTAAGAGAATTAGGGACAGACGGCCTCTGTGTTAGGATTAACTCTTTCTCTTTTTCTCTCTTGGGTTTAGTTTCGATACAAGACCAGGGTGTACAAACAGACCAATCTGGATGAGAAGCAACTGGCCAAACTGCACACTAAGGTATGACCCCATTTGTCCTGAAGTTTGAAGGGTTTCAGCTGCAGGTTACAGCCATATGAATATACCAGCAAATTAAATCATACTGTATAGTATGCATGTGGAAGTGGAAGTGTATACATTGTTGCATTTGTGCATGTATATCTGCCTATGTTTTCTCTTTGTTACTGTAGCACACTGTTAGCCTGGCTAACGCCAGACTAATCACAAATGAGATTAATCTTGACACCAGCCATTCATTTCTCCGTAGAGGAGGCGTGGTTTATGATTGTCCAGAGCCGTTTATTGGGCGATACGAATGTCTATCAAAAGCGTCTGTACGTAGCTCTTAGCCAGTCGTATCAGTTAAACCAGATGACGTATGTAGAGCGACAGAAATTGATGTTTACATAGCCAGACTAGCCCATCTCTACCTTGAGACTAAAATGCTCAATTCTGCTTCTGCAACGTTTTTCTGCAGAATGTTCTGGCTCTGGCTGCTCACCGTCTACCGGCAGTGTGTCTGTGAGAGAGAGAGAGAGAGTGTTGCTTGCTGCTTTGCTTCTCCAGTTCTCGCTTTCTGCAAGATTATTTATTTTTACCTTTTTTTTTTACCTATTCTCACCTTATTTCCCCCTCATGTCATTCAGCCACACACATCCACTGATTTTATGGGCAATAGACAAGCTGCTGTGGGTCTCTCTGCGGCTCCGCTGTACCCCGGCTCGTACCCAGATCACCGGCGTTACAGCAGTGAGCGGTAGCGGGTCTAGTTGGTAGATTAGGCTTTGGCCAAATCCTGTCGGAAGCAAGGCTAAAACATCCTTTTTGGTGGTGAAACAGGAGTGTAAAGTCAAACGTTGTTTTTCTTTTAAAATCAACTTTCGCTCTAAACTATTTAAAATGCCGTCTACAGCTAGATCGAAAGAGAGTTTTGCGTCTGCTGCAGCCATGTTGGATCCGTAAGAAAACTACAAAACTACAAGCTTCCATCTGTCGAGTAGTACGCATCATCGTCTTGCCGTCCCTCCCTGTTCTGTGATTGGATCCCTAAAACAGGGCTAAGAAACGGCTGTCGTTTCCAGACTGGCTGCAGGTTCGAAATGAAATCGAGCGCGCAAGGCAGTATGGGTATACCCAGGCTAGCACACTGTAGTATGCTGCACTGCACTGAACTGTCTCTGAACTGTGTCTTTTACTGACACAGAAGCAGTTCTATCTATTCCCTATAATACAGCAACTTGTTTCTCTCTTCATGCAGGCTAGCCTCAAGAAATTCATGGATTATATCCAAACCAATGCTGTGGACAAGATGTCCAAGTTCTTAGACAAAGGCCTCGATCCAAACTACCAGGACCCTGACACTGGCGGTAAGGCGTGCCTCAGAACATTCATCACCTCTCCTCTTACCTCTTTAACACCAACATCACACAGGTTATGTTCTGGTTGGAGCAGCTATTTTCAACCCTTCTGAACCAAAAAGTTGGTTTTAGTCTTATGCTTATGCTTGTTATTATGAATAATAGTTGGCCCATGCTTGTTTTTTTTCCACAAAAACAAATGATCTGTAATAATGTAATTGTACTGCTTACTTCTGATGTGCATTGTGCAACACCCTCCATTGATGAAATGTTCTTGATGATTTTGCTCCAAACTGGTAGAATCACAAACTGATTCAATCAATAAGACTAAGGTTCAAAGAATCCTGAACAGTTAATTTGGTGTTAAATGGGTATCCATCTTTCTGTCTGTCATCTTTCCATAACAATTGCACACAACATTTGTATTGCAGTTATTTGAAAGCATTGTTTACTCGTCAAAATTCTCAAGAAAGACAAAATAGAGTTGAAGCTAATAGTGATTCTGAGATCCATCCATATATACATCCATCCATCTACAGATGCATATATCGTCAGCTCTCTATATTTATTGAAATATTGTTCCTGACCATCAAGCACATCAACATGTATTCAAGACTGAACGTCCCCGAAGAGTTCACATCTCTTCTCTTCTAAATTAGCACGCTGGTTGCCAGCAGCTTTGTGACCTGTGGCTTTGCCCCCCCCCCCCCAGTTTTCCGCCCTCAGCTCTGCAGTATGTTGGCCCAACACTTTGTTTAGGATCCGGGCCAGTGCTTTTCACAATTTGGTGTCTTTTCTCAGATCTCCGTTAGTGCTTAGGGGGAGAAGCAGACGGCTCATTTACAGTTTGGGTGTGCTGCGCTGTGCCACTCCAGCCGCTGTGGGAGCAAAGTGTCACAACACAAAACAGAGCCGGTTGTGAAACACACTTCCACTACAGGACACTGGGGGGCAACAGAGAGACCTGATGAAGCCCCCTCACTAACATGCGCTACTCACATCACATGGGAAAGACACACCATATACACACCTTACACCTGGCAGAGTTGGTTTCTGCTAGTTTAATCTTCAGTGTTTAATGTTGGACACTAGTTTCTGTGCTTCTCTATTGAATTTTAATGATGCCAACGAACATCTGTGGAGCTAAGGGTAGATAATGACATCATCCCACATTAATAATTTGTTAAACAGCCGTAGCTTGAACCCCATGATAGTTATGAACAAGCCCACAGCCTAAAATGTTGTTCTGAGGAGCTGCAGTATTTATTCATGGACAAACTGAAACCTACGCTGTACATTTACCGCCTGACAACTCTACTGTTTATTTCTCCTGCTCTGATCAACACCACTTTGCTGCTGTGATATACCCGCTGTCTTCGTCTTTGCACTGATGTTAAAGCTCCACCAGGAAGGACACTGGACACTCTCTGGGGACCCGTCCATTGCAACAGTTTCTTAAACGCAGAATCTCAGTTCAGGTGTAGGTCTTAATTTTAGCCTGATTTGCTATACATTTTGAGGACATTGCAATGATTATTGCATGTCTAACTGTACACTGTAAGTGTAATCACTTCTTTGAGTAAATCATGCATTACTTGCACAAGAAAATACTTTTTTCTTTACCTTTTTTTGGATCACGTGGCTATTCATTACAAATTGCACCTTTAAAAACAGTCTGTTCTGTGGACCTGGGACATAGATACCCCCACTATTATTAACACATTTTACATTTGACCTGCCTGTCTCTCTAAAACTCTTTTCTTCATGCTCTCCTGCCCAGCAGAAGGCTCACACTGAGTGCATTTAATAGGACAAAAAATGATTCCACCATATTCAGCATGGCTCCTGTCAGTGGGGCCTCACTTCCATCTCTGCCAAGGGAACCGTTGAATGGGCATTCCCTTAGTCGTTCTGACATGGTAACTTCAGAGGAAGTGCAGTCAAAACATTCCCCCCAAATTATTTGTACCTGAGCTCTACAGAAGCTGTTCGAGGATAAAAGCTTGCAGTCGTTTTCCTCTTTGCCAAACTCTCTTGTCACCATGGCAGCCAGCACTCTGTACCGTTTTTTGTACTGTGAACACTTTGAATGCTTTTATTCTTCCTGGTGCCATTGAACTGTCTTGCTGAAGAAGTTCAAGTGTGTTAAGTGAAGTTCAAAAAGTTGTGACATGGCATTGGTATAATTTCGAAATAATTTTATTGAGTTTCATTTGTTACTTTACTTGATGTCAGCAATATTGGCAAAGTATCAGCCATTAGTAGGAGAAACAGCTTCAGTATTTACTTGTACGCCACCGTGCTTCCTGCAGTGGTGGAAGAAGTATTCAGATCCCTGTGGAATTACTCAACTACAAGTAGAAGTCCTGTATTCAAAACTTAATTTAGTGAAAGTACAAAAGTCTGAGCATCAAAATGTACTTAAACTACTAAAAGTAAGAGTTCTCGTTGTGCAGAATGGACCCAAATATATTATTGGATTATTGTTATTGATGCATTTGTGTAAGCTGTATTTTAATGTTGTCAAGGTAGGGCTCATTTAACTATTTAATATACTGTTAGGTTTAACTTTAAGAAAAGTCAAATAATTTTAAATGTATCATGTGATTTTCATGTGAAATCTCTACCTAAAGAGTAACTAAAGCTTGGCTCAATGTAGTGGAGTAAGAAATATCAAGTTACAGAAATTGGAAATTCTCAAGTAAAGTCAAAATTGTAAGTGTACTTAGTTACATTCCACCACTGGCTACCTTTGTGACGAAATCAATCTGTAAATAATTGTTTTATTGTATCGAATTTATTTTTTATTTTTTTAAGAGAAGCAATTTCGTGGTCTCTATTCTCTTCTCTCCTCACTATACATAACCCCTCATTTCCATTTTTTTTTTTTTTTACAATAGCCTGAATAAAATTAGAGGTAGATTAGAGATGACACCATAAAACAAGACGGCGATGGTGAAATTCCTGAACTTGAGGCTTAAAAACAGAAGTCTATTTTAGAATATTATTTTAACAATGTTGGATTAAAAAAATTGACTTTGCACATGTTTTATGAAGAACGAAATGCATTCAACACCCAAAATCAACACTGCATTTTATTTACAAAAAACTCCCCAGAGTATCTTTAACAAAGTAAGGACCTAACTTTGCAGTGACATAAACACATTAACTCCAATTAACAGAACTCAAATTTTCTTTTTAAGTGCAAAATAATTGGCTTTAGAGAGAGTCTCAAGGGTGGACAGTTGATTATTTCTTTAGATGTTCGTTCAGAATTTAGAGTTCTGTTTTTTTTTTTTTTCTCTAACCTAACAAAGCTGCATGTGTTCAGGACTATAACCTCAAACCTGAAAACAAGAAAAGAAGAGTTGAAATAGTTGAAAATTGTTGTTTTTGTTTTCCTACTGAGAACTCAGGCAGCCCCCTGGGAGCAAACAATCTGGCCAGTGCCCTCCAGATTATTTGACTTTCAAACTTTTTCTGACTATAAAACTCTATCTGAATCTGTGTATCTGTCAGAGACTGCTCTGTCCCTGGCGGTGCAGTGTGAGCCGGGTGGAGGTGAAGCCATCCGGGTCCTGGTGGAGGGAGGGGCTCACATCGACTTCCGCGCCAAAGATGGACTCACACCGTTACACAAAGCTGTGCGAGGCCACCGCCATACAGCCCTGCTGGTAAACATTCACTCAATATGTTGTTCTTTTATAGAAATGGTGGTATCTGATCACAAATAATTCGTTTTTATTGTCATGCCATACAAGGAGAAAATCCAACCTACACAAGGGTATTTATCTGCAAAATGGACACTGATGCAGTATTATCTTCATTTGTGTCACTGTATAAGCAAACAAGCTGAAGCCAGAATAAACAGACCCTCCCACGGAGAAATCCACACCCACCCACACACAAATGCGCATGAACAAAAAAATATATCAGTCTTTTCAGCCAAAGAAAAAAAAAGACATTAACATTCAGAATGCCTGGTTTAATGCCATGTGGCATATTTACATTTTAGGCATTTGTTCAGAACTGTAATCCAAATCACCATGAAGACGGACAGGTACCTGTCAAGGAGGAAACTCATTCACAGGGAGATAATTGCATGTGTTACATTGTCGGAGTCCATGTTTCCCACAAAGGAAAGAAACAGCTGCTAAAATGCATAAAGATTTACTGCAGATGCTGATTTAATACATAATGCTCTCTAGCCTGAGGCGCTGCATGACCTCTCTGAACCCCCGGCTATGTGTTCCCATCCTGATTTAAAATGCCATGAATATTCTTCGACTTGAAGTTGGAAACCACCTTAAAGGGATAGTTTAGCTTTTTTGAAGTGGGGTTGTATGAGGTACTTATATCCTATGTATGATATCGCTCGGCATGTCCCCAGTTTGGAGAAGCAGGCAGGAGTATGAGATGTCTGTGTATGTTCTCTTCAAAGCTACCAAACTCCTTTGACAAAAGACTTAATTTTATGGTGGAGGTGCTGGTCTACTGCTGCCTTGTTAGTTGTTTGTGTTATTTTTATGACCTGAGTGAATTGTAACAAAGCACTCGTGGCAACATTAGACCAGCTGCTCCAATGCTGTGTGAGGTCAAATTATTGGTTTTGTCAAGGTAGTCTGGTGGCTTTGAAAAAGAGAATACTGTAGAGAACTCAGTTCTTAGTCCGACAGAACTGTCTGAGGTAAAGCGTTACGAATATTCTTTAAGAAAAACAAACACACTTACAATAATATTTATTTTTTTAAGCAATATTTTTTTTAGGTGGCTAAAATATGTTTTATATTATGTAGGTTATACACTTACTATGGATAAATACCACTTTAAAATTCCTAACTATCCCTCTAAAATATGTGTCCTTGCTGATTTTTTATTGCTATGCTGTTAGCTCATAGAAGTAAATAATACTTTACTGCACAGTAATAATAGCTTACTTTATTATACTCTCTTATTGCTACAATTGCTGCCAACATCCGAGAATGGCCTGCACATGATTTTTACCCTCTGTGCTGTGTCTTTCTGCAGGTTCTGCTGACTCTGGGTGCGTCTCCGGACTATAAAGACCGGCGAGGGCTGACGCCGCTCTATCACACTGTGCTGACAGGGGGGGACACCTCCTGCTGCGAAACACTGCTTTACCACCACGCCAAACTGGGCATCAGGGATGAGAACGGCTGGGACGAGACACATCAGGTGTGTGTATGTACAATATTTAGGTCCCTTAAGACTTCAAGGGTCTTAAAGAGACTTTCCAAATATGATCTTTCTTAGTATCATCTTCCATATTCTGTGTATTTTATACTAGATCAACAGCAAAGCATTTGTTAGAGGATGCTTGGGGCAAAGCTTTGAATGTAATGGGGTCAGTGTCCTAATTTGCGTCTATTTTGGGGGTTGTAGTCTGAAAGCAGCAGAAAAAAAAGTACTGCCTCGAGTTGTTTGTGGTTTTTGTTTCTGTTGTTTGTGTGCACAAGTGTGCATGCATGCTGTCTGTAATGTACCGGTGTAATCTGTGTTCCAGTGTCCACGTATGTACAGCATCTGTGTCTACGTCAAAAACCATTCATGCCATGAAACACCACACCTCTCATCTTTTATCTCGGACACCTTTCACCCTTCATCCCAACCACCCTGTTTCTGTGGCCTCATATTCCAGCAGTGCAGTGGACGGCAAAATAAAGGTATCAGCCTCCTCGTCTCAGTGTGATCACCCACACTTCAGCATCTGTTCCTTCAGCTCTTCTATCCATCTTATCCTGTCTGTGTGTGATGAGCGGGATTTCACTCATATGTTTAGCACTGATATTAAATTAATTTTGGATCAGATCCACCATAAGCCTATATTCTTTCTGATACTGACCTTGAAGTTGGATCTTCCCATGACCCTCCAAAATGAGAAGTATTTAGTGTTTTACTGCCATTTTTTGTAGGATTGAATCAGCCTTGACTCATTCTTTACAAAAGTGTATTTGAGTTAACTGCAATATAATACAACATGAAACAGAGGCAGTGTTGCTGTGATTTCCTGTAGATTAATATAATTTCCCCACAAATTGATTTTCATCCATTGTTAAGTTATTGACCTTAAATCTCAAAGTGTCCTGATTGCAATGGAGAGCTGTCAGCCGATCGGAAATCATCAATCAATGTGGCGTAATTGATATTAACATAAATCGCCTAGATAATATTAAAATGCCTGCAGTTTTAATTTCCACTGTAGGATGTTACTGTGTGTCCATACAGTATGATGATGATTGTACAATTATTGTTATTACTGGCTCTTACTTGTGTTCTCTCTCTGTTTTCTCCCCCTCTGAGTTTGGAGGTGGTGTTAATTAAATGTGGTGTCACTTAATAACTGTCACCTTGTTCCTCTCCCTGTGTCACTGTCTGTGCTTCATCCTTGTTTGCTTCTACGCCTCTCTGTTTTCTTTATTAAACAACCACAGAAATCCTTCCGTTATTACACTTTGATACATTTCTTTTCACCTGAATAACAAACTCTTTGTCTTTTCCCTCTCTCCCCCTATTTCCATTCACACAATCTGTTCATCCTCTCTCAGGCCTGTCAGCATGGTAATGCGCAGCATCTGGAACACCTCCTCTTCTATGGGGCGGATTCTTCCTCCCAGAATGCCTCTGGAAACACTGCCTTGCACATCTGTGCTTTATACAACAAGGTAGACTTTTTCTTAGCGATCAAATGTCAGCTTCTAAAGAGAAGCAAAAATGCTATGATAAAACATTATAAAGGAATAGTTCTGATTTTGTATAAGGTACTTACAGTAGGTAGTGGTCAGCACACCCTTAGTTTGGAGAAGAATCCAGGAGGCACCGTCAAGGAAGCTAAGCAATGTTCTGCAGTTGATTTGGTAGCAGCAAAATGTATTTTAGCTGCCTTTAAAAAGGCTCACCTTGATATGTTAAGGTTGTTTTTCACCAAGTAAGCATTTTTTGATGGGGGACTGAAGCTGTTATCAATGCTTTCTTCAAAGCCACCAGACTCCATTGACAAATAGATATTATATCTTGCAGACCACAGGAGATGCTGGTCTGCTGCTGCCTTGATCATTTTGATTATTTGTGTTATTGTGTGACTTTTGTGAATCTGAACTTACCCTTTCAAAAACCTCACAATCACACATTAACACAGACAAACGAATCATCAAGGCAATAGTAAAACAGCAACTCCAGTGTTCTGTGAGGAAAAATTGTGTTTTTGCCAATGGAGTCTGGTGGCTTTGACAAGAGCAGAGATAATGGCTTCAGTTCCCCCTGTGTAAACTAACAGGGTTGGCTGACAGCAAGGTAAAGACCACTTTTACTTGGGCCTTTTGTCGAGTGGCTAAAACATGCTTTGCTGCTACCCCTGTCCACAGCAATACATTGCTGAGCTATAATCAGAGCAATCTAACATACAATATATCGTATAATGTAATATATATTACAGTATAACCTATATATTTAAGGGTGAGTGATATTGTATATTTAAAATTTTTTCTGAAATTTGGCATTTAGATCTTGTTTCATAGAATGTTTATTATTCAAAATATTTGCAGTATCATTATGGCACCAGGAAATGGACAAAGTCAGAAGAGATTACAGTAGTTTCTAAAGCCATTACATACATGTGAACAGATTTCATGCATTTTGACGTTAGGCAGTATTTATACTATTTATATTTGACGATTCATGTACATTAATCAGTGCTGTTTGTTGCAGGAAAGCTGTTCACGAATTCTGCTCTACCGGGGAGCAAATAAAGACATGAAGAACAACAGTGGGCAGACCCCCTTTCAGGTAATGGCTCAGTGCCTTGCTGGGTAATTATGCGTGTTGGGTGGTTGTATGGTTTAGTGTCTTATTAAGTTAACGTACCAGAAAGTGCCAGGGCCTAATTTCACTTTAAACCATTATTGTGCTGCGATGCACACAGAGGTCCCAGGTGGCAGGGATGCGTGTGACCCCTTAATCTAGATATATTAACTCTGTCAGTGCAGAAAAAGCCAGATGAGGCAATCTGTTGTGTTTGTGTGTGTACAAGAGAGAAAACAAGAGGAGACAACAGGGAGAAAGCTTTGAAATTTGCCGGATTGTGTGCCGACCTGTGCAGTTTGTAAAAATAAAAAGGTCAAAAGCATTTGTGCAATGGTGGTAAGATTACAAAAATATGGTCTCACGCTAAAGTACTTAAATATATATATATATATATATATATATCATTTATTATTTTAAACTATTTTTTCCTTTTAAATATGACTTAAAACATGTCACAGTCACAAATCTGGTTTTAATCACTTGTAAAGTTGCCCATCAGAGATGCAAGGCTAAAGTGCAGACAACATGATGTCACTTAAATAATAAATACAGAAGAATAATGCTTCAGTAAAATCTCCCATAAAGCTACATAATCTAATTTCAAGACAAATAGTGAACAGTTAAAACTTAACATTTTGTGAATTCATTTGCTACTTGACAGTATCCATAAAGCTTGTATGTGTGTTTTCATCAGGTGGCGGTTATGTCCGGCCATTTTGAGCTGGGAGAAATTATCAAAAACCACCGGGATACAGATGTGGGTAAGTACCTGAGATCTGGTCTGAATTTAGCAAATGGCAATTTGGAGTATAATTTGTCAATCTAAAATGATACACTTGGTATTCACGGAGGAAATTCTGCCTTTGATCAACAGGTAAAATTGAGCAAAAAAAAAAATTCAACTAAGGAGTATACTCAGTATCTACAACAAAACAGCTTGCTGGAATCAAAATTGCAAAGACAAAAAGATAAGAGTATGTAGAGTATGTGATTTGCTAAATAAGAGCAGTGACAAACAAAAGGGGCAGAGAGCACAGACTTTCGCCAAGGCCAAATGCCTTATCTCACAACAAGCTAAATGGTAGAGGCACATCGGATCCGCTTAAAATTTTTATGGGTGCTTCCTTGGGTCATGCACCCTCCCAACAAGATTCATGAAAATTGTGCCAGTATTTTTTATCTGTAATCCAACTGACAACAAACAAACAATCAAACTGAACTGAAAACATAACCTCACTGGGGAGGAAACTGTAACAAAGAAAATTACAATCACCTTTTTCTCTCACTCTTTCCTGTCTTCCCTCACCTCACAGTTCCTTTTGTGGAGTCTCCAAAATACGCCCCCCAGAGACGGGAGAGCACGCGGACTCTGACAATTCCCCATCCCCATCCCTTCCTCCGGGCCAACAGTGACAGCAGCATGAACCTGCCAGACTGGATGGCGGTGCCTAACGCTCCAGGGACCAACATCGTGTCTGTGCAGGTTTGTGTGAGTGTGTGTGTGTGTGTGTGTGTGTGTGTGTGTGTGTGTTTGTGTGTTTGTGTGAATGACAAGGTTCAAAGTCTTCCTGACATTGGAATCAACAGACAATGCAATCTCACCTCAAAGTCTGACTGTCCTGGAGCTTTCATCAGCAGTTTGAGATTTCTCAGATTTGTCATTTTCCCTGAAATTATGAAATGATGCATATTAAAACATTCAAAGATCCCAAGAACCTCCACAACTTTTCATCCTTGTTGACTTACAAGTTCAGTATTTCATACTGATGGTTGACTTCCTCACCTCAACGCCCATTTAGTCAATGTTCTTGAGCTTTTTACTGCTCAAAAAATAAATGTAAAAAATTGACAAATAAATTAACATACTGTTAAATGTAAAAATAAATGTCGGCACTAATCAATTGATACTGTGAAATTGTTTTAATTTGCTTCTTTTTGTATTTACCTTTTGCAGTTATTCATATATTTATTTTCCCTCCTGTTAATTAATGAATTTATTATTATTAATATTAAAATTTTTTTTTAAATTTATTATCAATTTGATTATGTATTGTTTAACACATTTATTCATTTTTAAATGTTTTTATTTATTTTGTTTTATTATTATTGACCATTTGCATTCGTCCCCCATTAATTTATCCAAACTTTATTATTTCTGTATCATTTTCTTTATACATTGCTTTATGCATTTCTGAGTGAGTGGGCATTCAAAGTTTGTCTTGGATTAGATGTTTCGCTTGTTGCTCGATCTGGGGGAAAAAACACCTTTTAAACATGGTAGATACTAAGGCTCCTAAATTATACTGACTCCTTCAGAAGTCATATAAGAAGGTATTGAATGTATTTTACTAACTTTGTTCAGAAGGATTAACCTTATACCTGATAGTTTGGAGACATGGTTAATAATGGATGATTCCATTGCACAGGTGGAAGCGTGAGCAGCTTGATTCCAATAATTCATACATGAGAATATGAAGGGACATTATACAATATAAAGGGTGACCTTTATCAACCTCTAGTGGTGGACAGTACTCACTGCAGCAGCCTATATCTATCTTGCTTTCTTGCATGAGATTTCCATGTAATTAAGTTATGGGCAGATGACAGATCAGGTTTAGTGATAAACCATAAATGTGTAACATAATTGAATAAAATTACATAATTTATGAGACATTAGAAACTTAAACCAAAAACAGAAGCAACAACAAGCTAAAACAATTCCTTTAATTACCTTATAGTATTTTAAAATCATAATGATGATACAATATCCTACATAATTTAGCAGTACTGTAACTACATGATATTAACATTATCATCAACATTATCATACACATGGATTTTGAAAATAAATATACAGAATATTTCCAGAAATCCTGTTAACATCTTTAATAAAATATTTTCCTCCCCTTTCTCCCTGTCTGTCTCTCTCAGGGCTACAAACATACAGGAACCCTGAGGAGCTCAAGCAGTCCCAGAGGAGCGAGGACACGTTCCCCGTCTCGAGGACGGATAGGAGACAAGGAAGACCGGAGCCGGCAGAGTAGGAGGCAGGGGTGAGTGGCAGAGGCCGACATCTGACAACAAGATGCTTCTGAACAACAACCTCACATAGATTACTGTACGTTTATGTAGGCTGGTGAAATGACTGGTTTGAGACTTTCTACTGGATGTCTGCAAGTCCTTAAAGATTCTTGAAATGTTTTAAAGAATTACCTGAGTCAAGTGTGTAATATAACAATAATACAAGTTATTTATGTTAACAGAGCTGTCTCCTTTCGCTCTGGCAAAACAAAAAAAAAACAAAAAAAAAGAAGTTGCATTCAGTAATTGACTCACCTATACGTTCAGGTAGCTTTGAGTTTCAAACATAAGTCTCAAATCATCCACTCCACGTTCTGCTCCCTGCAACCCAGGCCTGCTCCTGCCAGTGCAGCTGGACAAACCGCAGGCCAGCGGAGACGCCTCTACAGTGCCGTCCCAGGACGAGTCTTTGTAGCTACTCGATCACACTCTGCCCAGGGAGAGCGAGAAATCAGCTTCAATAAGGGAGACAGGGTCAAAGGTGAGAATGTGCAGTTTCATGTCATGTTACACACTGTGTCTGTGTTTGTGTGTGTGTGTGTATGCTGCAGCATAATACTGCAATTTGTTTGAATTCAAAGTGTGTCTGGTTGGAAGTCAGTGTTTGTGGTGCTGTTAACAGCTGCTCCTAAAGTAATCTCTACATAAGTCAGACAGCCTTTAAATTCACATACTTGCAAAAGTGAATTGAAGGCACATGCAAAGCAACATTACAGACACCTTTTCAAAGATGTAAGTGTAACAAAAGATGTATGCATGTGCAGAATCCACTCTGTTTAGGGGTTTGGCATAGCCCCAATTAGTTCCTTTTAGAATGTAAACTGCTGACTGCAGGGGTCCAACAATTCCAGAGTTGAGATTTAATTAGCAGCTTTTAAGCCAACATCATTTAGCTTACTGATAAAATATTTTGGACACAATGTTAGATGCTGCATCACAAGAACTTTTACTGTATCTACCTGACATTAGCTAATACTACGTTGGCATATATCCACTGACCACACAGCACAGCTAATACTAGCATCCAGAACAAACTCCTGCCTATTTACACATTGAGCAGACACAGGACATAGGATGCCATATGAGCATCTCATTGAGGTTTTATTTATAGCCACCTGATTCAAGTAAGACCAATATATGCTCTGGTACAGCTTTTTTGTGTTTTGCTTCTGCCTTCAAAATAAATAGTGATACGGCTGATGACAATGGTGAGATTGAACCATTCGGGACAAGTTCAGCCTGAAAAACCAAAACAATAAATGAGCTCAAAGTGGCTAAAAGCTACTTTTGACTGCAGAGTTCACATGCATTCCTACCAAAATATGACTATGGATCGACTTCTAGCCCACAAAACTTAATTGAAAAATCAACTATTATAGTAATATGCTTTGTTGCCAAGAGTAACGTAAGAAGATTGATATCACATATATCACATATCACATATCTGTCGAGCACATGACCTCTCATGAAAGCACAGCCAATTTGAGCGCTTTAGAGGGGCTGAAAGATGGATCTTACCCTTGGACCGAGCCAGGCTAGCTGTTTCCACCTGGTTTCAGTCTTTGTGCTAAGCTAAGCTACCTGGCTGCTGGTTATGACTTTATATTTAACACACAGATGTGAGAGTGGTATCAATCTTCCTATCTCCAATTCTGCAAGAAAGCTAAATAAGAATGAGCAAAGAAAATTTCCCCAAATGCCAAACTATTACTTTAAAGGGACATTTCACCCCCAAATCAAAACTACATAATTTTTTCTGTTACTTTTAGTGCTACTTCTGTATATCTTGGTGTGATTTGCTGAGTGTTGGATATCATCTGTAGAGATGCCTTCTCTCGAAAATAATGGAACTAGATGGCAACAATAAAAGCTGCAATAAAATACATTTTCACAACTGCTCACAGCAAGATCTGTTGTTTATCTTGAGTATCCGGGTCATCATTTCTGGAAAAGAGACATAAGTCCTGAGTTTTTTTTTCAAATCTGTTTTTTTGACACTTCGAACACCTCCAGCCAAGTGCCATATAGTCCCTCTTATATTTAAGAGAAGGCAGACACCTTTACAGCTGAAATACTCAGTAACTCACAGCAAAGAGACAACAAAACTAGATTGAATTAGCACTGTAGGTAATAGGAAAAAATATGTATTTTATGTTTTGAGATGAACTGTTCGTTTTAGGATTTCTTGAAAAAGAAGTGATTTGGCTTGCATTGATAAACAACACCAAATATATTACTTGTTATACTTGTTAAAATGTTACTTAAGCCTGGCGGGAGATGCTTCTGAAGAAGCTCAATTAGTCTCACAGACAGATCACAAGCACCCAGATCCAAGTGTCTTCAGATGAGTTTGTAAATTGTCCTAACATGAGTGTAAGGTCTCTATATATGTTTGTATTCAATGTCTGCAGGTATGAATATGTGTGTGTTTGTGAGTGAGTCTAAGGTGTCGCCAGGTATGTATGTCTTGGTGAGTATGTAGGAGGTTTGCATGTCCGTGTGTGTGTCTATATTATTTATTTCTGTCTCTATAATGTTGTCTTTTTGCGTGTGTTCATTTGTCATTGGTGTCTTTGAGTGTTAGTGCGTGTTGTGTAGCTTGTTCCTGATACGCTGCTCTTTCCTGCCCCCTTCCCTCTAGTACTGAGTGTTGGCGAGGGCGGGTACTGGGAGGGTACGGTCAGGGGTCGCACAGGCTGGTTTCCCTCTGACTGTGTGGAGGAAGTGATGCTTCGAAGCCAAGACAACCGATCAGGTGATCACAGACAAACGCACCCACACAGCGGGCTCTTCCTGAAAAACACCCAGCTTCACTTGTAAGGGAAAAAAACACATCTTTCAGCCAGGAGTTACATATTCACCCTCCAAAGAATTTCCAACTAATTCAGTCTCTCAAAAAAGCCAGACAGTGTGTTAAAATTATAGTTTTGGTATTATGTTGATACTGTTACTGTATCAACCTCACTGGTTGACTTGACACATTATAGTGACGGTAAACTTCAGGAAGTCGCTATCTGTGCCAAGAAATAGTCCAGAGCGTAACCCCCTGTAGAATCACAACATGTCGTTTTTACACTTCAGCCGATTAAACAAACAAGGTGACACTTGTTAATGAGAGAGCTTTAGAAGTGCTGGTAGGCGGATTTGACCACCTTTAGACACAACCAAGTTAGGTGTTCCTCTATTTACAGTATTTACAGTGCTGGAAAAAGCATTTGAACATTTTGAAATTGTGAAACCCTCTGCATTCATTTGCCATAAAATGTGATCTGCATCTAAGTCCCTTCAGAGATCTCTTCTTGGTTTACATCAGCAGATGCTTCTTGCAAACTAGTAGCAAACTCATAAAGTGTTTTTTAAAGGTCAACGTAGCTCTACACCTCACTCAAATCTAGTTTCATTGGTTGGACTCCATGTTTGCTAACTCCCGACTCCAATTAGCTCTTGTTGGAGTCATTAGTCTAAGTGTTAACTTACTTTTTCCACCAGTATTATGACTGTTTCATGGATGTGTTCAATAAAGACATAAAATAATGTAATTGTTGTTGTGTGGTATTAAGCACATTGTGTTTGTCTACACATGGGACTTAAATGACTATCAGATAACATTTTATGACCAACTAATGCAGAAAACTGGGTAACTTTAAAGGGTTCACTTTTTTTTTCAAATTTTCTTGCCACTGTGTGCTCAGCCAAGCTAAGTGGCTGCTAGTTGTAGCTTCATATTTACTGTACATGAGTTTCATGAGTGTCTTTTTTAAATCAATATTCTTTCGTGAATAATTGTAATATTTTGTGGTGTTAAACTGCTGCTAGACCAAAATATGTGTTCCTCCCTTAGGTTACAGCTTTATAATTTTCTAATCTAACTCTCTTCAAGAAAGTGAATAAGTTTAATGTCAAAGTATTGCTTTAAAGTAAACATTATCTCTGTGGTAAATGTGTCATTATAAGCATTAGATATGAAAAAAGTATTTTCTGATTTATTGATTACATCTATCAATAAAATAATACTGACAAACAGTAAAGGAAAGAAAATCAGCAAAATCCTCACATTTTAGAAGCTGAAATTTGCTTTTATACTAATACACATATTAGTCTTAGGTTGCAGGTCAATAATTGTCTTGTAATTGAGAAAAAAACACCTTTAAAAGACAAATTCTCCTCTGATGGTAATATACTATTTAGTAATACAGTAACTGAGTGGTAACTGTTGTATAATAACCCTTGCGAATGGATTTCATGCAGGTGCAACTGTGCTGATGTCCCTCTGATTTTATTTTTCAGAGAGCCGTGGAGAACGAGCCAAAAGGTTGTTCCGCCATTACACTGTTGGATCCTATGACAGCTTTGACGCTCCCAGGTAAGAGTTACCTTGCCGCTAGCTGTCACTGGTGTACTGCAAACTGAACAACTGCCAGTTTTAATCCAAAGAAGCAGCAACCTGCACAGATTCTCTCAGCAGGAGGGGCAAACAAGAATAAAGAGCTCTGTTTCTGCTCACAGGGTCAGGCTTAGGGTTCATTTAAGGTCACAGCAGAGTGGTACTACACCTACCAGAGGGGTATTTAAGCTAGACACAAGGGCACTTTGGGGCATTTGGGCTGACAAAAGAGGCATTTGGATGTTTCATCGCCTGCTTGGTGTGACATCAGGGCCAGAATGAAGCATGAAAGTATCCCATTATGACATGACACACCCTGCTTATATAAAGGTTAGGAGAAGGGCAGCTTAAAATTCATGTTATTGCTCCACCTTAAGTCAGTATAAACTAACACTGTGCTCAGCAGAACAGCTCTACTAAGGTGAAGTTCAGTGCCTTGCTAAAGAGCATGATGTAACTCGTCCATCCGCCCAGTGGGTAATGCTAATCAAGTTGACAACCTTTTCTTATGACCCTGCTGCTCTAATGTTTAGACACACAGCACATGCTGAGCGGGGATCTGTTTGTACGGTAACATACTGTAAACATCTATCCAGATGATTCATGGAGTGATTCATACGTTCCAGTTGTTCTTTGAATTTTGTGATGTGATGTGTTGTGAGTGATTCATGTGGTAAGATGACGATGTGTGAGGGTTCACTGCCTCAGGTCCTGAAGCTGATCCGTCTGCTTTCATACTGGAGTCATCCTCGAGGCAAAGGTTTACCAGCTGTGTTTTGACTAGCTGGTTTTGCTGAGTTTAATCTGGGCAGACAGGCATATTTTTGTCATATCAGGATTTAGAGTAATTTCCTTCCTTTATATGTATGCCTTTTGGCTCTGAGGTGCAAAGCTGCGTTGCCGGGCTGCAGTTTTAAGGTGGGCTGAACTAGCTGAAGCTGAAGATGCTTTTCAGACTGCTCTGATGACTAAGTTTGAAAGGCCTTTGTGTTGATCGATGTTGTATCATCATGGCTGCCCTTTATGACCAAACTATCTGAACTGATGTATATGCAATACTGTGCCATGGGACTAACTATAGTCTTAAAACAACATTTGAGATCTCTAACTTTTGATAGACGGTCATAATGTTTCTTGCACTGGTCATCCACCCACTGTGACATCCACCAGGCCGTTCTCATTCACTTTTCATACTGAAACCTACGAAATGTAATAAACTGTAATTTGTATATTACTCGCATAATGGAGATCCAAGAGACACAGCTTGTTATGACCCATATTCACATTTGTTGTTAAGCTTGTGTCCTGTGTAAAACTAACAATAAATTCTTATTTGAGTTGTGAGTTTATGTTGAAAATTAGCTGAAGCTATATCTCTATTTGCAGCACATCGGATGCATGTCCTGTATCTATGTTAACTGCATTGTCCCTATCAAATAAAAAATAAAAAAAATAAAATTTAAGTTATGTCGTAAGTTAAAGCAACATTGCGTAAAATGAGTTTGTTATGGTAACATTACTTATGATTAAAAAGTAATTCACAATTTTGCTAAAAAAAACAAACATCAAGTAAATGCAACAAGTCTAGACGTAGCGGCCTCTTGCTTGGATGCTCTTTCTTTTTCTCTTCTTCCGTCAATATCCTCTTCAGTCTCTTTGCCTCTGATGTCTGTAGAGGCTGCTAAACCTGATTCTGTTGCCTGCTTGCCCAGCTCTTGTTCATGTACGAAATGGCAGCATTCTTTAGCAGAACAGAAGACACATGTAGGTAAAATGTGTAGTATAGGTAAAAAAGTTGTTGTAATGTTGTGTCACACGTATAACAAAGTCCTTAAGCCAAACTATTACCCTTTTTCAAAACTTAACCAAGTAGTTTTTTTTCAGAACATCAACCATGTGTTTCAGATGTGCAACTGATACACAGTGTTAGACAGAACGGTGATCTCTGAATCATGTGAACCATTGTATGAGGATACTTCGCATCAGCATTAAAACCTTAATAGAAAACCGCTCCTATTTAGCTTTTTGAGCGTAGACTTGAAGCTAAATTTTTGCTGGATCTTCTGTGGAGGTGATTTGTTGACACATCAGTGAGTAAAACTCTCCTGTATTGACTTTGAGCATGTTACTTCTCCTCATTAACTCAGCCTAATATAATGTCATTCCCTTTAATGTCTTGCATCTGCATCATGGCGTCAATTTGAGGCAAACTCATTTCGGTGTCCATGACTTGGACTGAGCAAAGAGAGAATTATTTACAAAAAAGCAAGCCATTATAAATCAGATGTATTATTTACATGAAATCCCCCCTTCTGCCTTTCTCTTTCCCTCTTTTTCCGTTCTTTCCCTCATCATCATTCTTTATCATTGCTCAACTCTCTCTTTCAGGGCTGCATTTTTCTTTTCCTGTTTTCCTTTCTCTTTATCTCCCCCGTTTCTCTCTCGCACATGCACACAGTATCATTTATTATTAACATGCTTTTTCATCAACAGTGACATTTAATGCATGCAACACACTCAGCCATGCAAACTCACACACATATGTTTGTGCACACACGCTTGCACACACATCATGGATAATTAAAGCTGTGTACTGCAGCATAGATGGAGCCCGTTTGTTTGGCCAGGCAGGCAGGCCTGGCTGACTCAGAACCACCTTCACATAGGCCTACTTTCTCAGCCTTTATCACTACATGTAATATCTCACCTATCCCTTTTTTCATCCCTCTATATTTGGCCACATCTCCTGACCATCTCGGCATTCCTCCTTTGCTTTCTATTCATCACTGTATTGCTAACCCCCCTGTACTTTTTAATTTTCTTTCTATCACCCTCTCTCCCCTGTGGTGTCTCCATCTGGAGGTCAGACAGTGAAGGGCACTCTAAAAGAAGAGGAGGGATGAAGAGGTTATATGAAGGAAGAAGGGAAATCTGTGTTTATAAATGGGTGAAAAGAGAAATATGTGTAGTTGTTTTGTGTGCAAGCAGGAAAGTGTGAAGAAGGTTGCCCTCTGCCATGTTTTAACTTTTTCATTCTGGCTGTGGAAACCAAAGCAAGTGTGATATAAAATTCCAAGGCTCATATGATGCTGATTATTTTTTTAAATTAGGGAAGGCACCATCAATCGGTTGGTCCGCCACTTTGATCTGCCACTTTAGTCCGCCACTTTGGTCGGGACTCAAATATGTTAAAAACTCTTGGATGGATTGCAATTGCCATATTTTGTACAGGCAATTATGATTCCAAGACAATTAATCCTGATTATGTCAGTTCAGACATTGTATTTGTTCTTTCAACACATTCTTGCTTTAATGCCAAGGTACAGACAAGGCAGAATATATTTTTTTGATAAGCACGACATTTTGGCCCATCCCTAATAAACAGAGACTTCTTATCTGCCACTCTCTGATCCTCACCTTCTGCCCCACCCACTGTCTGTTATTAACTGCTGAAGATATTTGGTAGCCTGGTTTTTACAGCACGGGACAATAAGCCGTGATATTATAACAAGGCGTGATAACCGAAAGCGAAAGTAAGATAACTGCTTTAACTTGATAATGTAGTGTGGCAATTATATTAAGAAGAACACAAAGCGTGAGCAATATAAAGATGACTTGGGAACAAGCAGTGACAAATGACAAACTAATGGAGAACATTTTTTTTTATATCTGCCATAAACCCTCTATCTCAACTATATTTTGAATTATTCTTCCTGTTTTTCTTCATCCCAGTTTATGTCTCTCCTCCCAACCGCTCCTCCTCCTCCTCTTACCACAAATAATTATTTTAACACCTAAATTCTTGTCAGTAAGTCCATCAGGAGACATGCTTGATATATTTGGCTGCTGTCAATCCTCATCTCAGTTTGGTGAAAATGTCTTCATCAAATCTGGTCTGTTCTGTAAGCATTTGGTTGAAGGGAAATGTTTCTACCTTTTTTGTTTCAGCAGCATTTTCTTGCTTAAAAAACTGTATAAAAGAAGTGTATGTTAGCAACCGTTACTACGTTTTGAAACTTTGAGTGTCATGTTGGTCTTTACTACTTTTGCTTTCTGGAGCCAGAAGTGACATTATTTAGATAAGAGGGTGGAGCTGAGGAGGAAGCAAGGGGTGGGTCTGACCAGTCTTTGCTAATGCTAGGCTTCATACAAAAATCAGAACTCCAGAGTTTCTTTAACTGGATGATGAACATGACATGTACACAAGACCATGGATATGCATCACTACATATCGTCAACTCCTGATTGACCCTGCTTTATTTATTTTTCTGTTTCTATTTTAAGAAATTGACATACATTTTCAAAGGAAAATGTTTACTGGGGTGAGTAGTAGGGTTTTTTTCCTCATAGACCTCTACCCAATCAGATTTCTTTTTTGCAACCATTGGAGTCGCCCTCTGCTGGCCATTAGAAAACATGCAGGTTTAAGGCTTTAAGGTTTCAGTTGTCAGACCTGTAGGCTATGTCTTTTCTATTTCTTTTATGCAGTCCAGGCTTGTAACACTGCTGTTGCCAATAAAAGGAATGAAAGCTGTGAACTGTTCATCAGATCCCCTTGTCATTGCCACAGACTCACTGATTAAACTGTACACAATCTGTACATGCTGCTGCTTCTCTCCCAGCCCACATGAGACCAATTTTTGGGCCAACAGTGGGTCAAATAAGGACAAGTGAGCACACACAGTTTTGGAAGAGAGGCAGAATACCCTGCTAAACATTGCTGTGGTGGTTAGTTGTGTGCACATGATATGCATGCACTGCTTCTTGCTTGTGCATAGAAGACATAAAGTGATTTTCATGTTTTATTTCTCCAACGTGTAAGACTTTACTGTACTTGAGTTGGCTGAAATTTGCAACAAGAGAGACAACTGCATCAAAGGGTGTGTGTTAAGGTTTGGCCATCACATGATAAATACACAGATGCACACACACATACCGAACACATTAGGCAGACATGCAGATACACATAATCACACGATAATTTGGACCTTCTGTCAACGATTGTTTGCTCTCCTGCTCCCTCCCCCATCCCTCTCTCTCTTTTTCTCTTTCTCTCTTCCTCTCTCTTTCTTTTATGGCCTCTCTCTCTCTCTCTCTCTCTCTCTCTCTCTCTCTCTCTCTCTCTCTCTCTCTCCCTCTCTCTCTCTCTCATCACACATGCATACACACACAAACACACACACTGTACACAGGATCACAGCGGTATAGCCTGACATGCAGGGAGAGAAACAAAAAGGCAGAGATGTGAGAAGAGAGGGGACAAGAGCTGTGATCGTCCTCGAATGCAGGAGGGAGGCAAGAGAGAGACACAGAGAGAGAAGGAAGGAGGGAGGGAGGGCAAGTCGGCAGAGGACAGCTTCGACATACGTGGAAGGAGGCTCTGACTAAGAGATGATGTGAGTGCCTATTTGAGAGAATCTGTACCCCCCTCTCTCTCTCTCTCTCTTCTTCTCCTCCTCCTCTTCCTCCTTCCGCCACTCACCCGCCAGCTGTTTCTCTGTCCTCTCTCCTCTTCCTGTCTGCGTCGATGCGTCTCCTCCTCCCCCCTCTTTCCTTTGCTCTACCCTCTCATTCATGCTTTGTTTACATCTAATGTGTGCTATAGTGTGTGAGTGTGCATGTGTGTG